>NC_060273.1:1191653-1287662 GCF_021613505.1 Equus quagga
GCACCGGGAGTTAAAAGTCTTGGATGGCAGAATCGCTGGCTCGGGGGGGTGGGGTGGGGGTGTCTGATGTCTGAAAATCACAACAAGCGTGAGTTTTCTTGCGCCTCTGAAGAGCTCCACCTGCAGTTGGTGGGACACTGAACATGGGCGCTTCACTCGAGGGAGAGTTTTCTTTCGGAGGTTGCTTTGTACCAGTTGAGCGGAGGTTGGAACTGGTAGTTACGTGAGTAGGAGGAAGGGAGGGGATGATTAGCTGCGTTCACCGTCCCGGCCTGTCGTCGCCCCGGAATCACTGTATTAGCTGGTTTGGGTTGTATGATTTGAAAATAGGCTTAGTTCCTCAGTTTGCAAAGTTACTGTTACTGTATTTGCAAAGTTGGCTATTTGTTTGTTTCCTTGTAAAGAGTGTTACTCTCGTGTTTCTTGCTATTAAGGAAACACAGCCTCTGGGTTGAGGACCTATCCGACAGAAAAGGGACATGGGTTCTAAGTTTGTGCTGATTTGCTTGCCGCCTTTTGGGGTGGCTTAGGGGTGAAGTCTGCATGCTGTTGTGCTTTTGACTGGTGAGTCTTGGGGTTTGGGACTTTGCTTCAGAAACAGCTCGGGGTCCTGGGAGGTATGTCTGGAAAGAAGAGGAGACCTGCAGGGTGCTGGGGTCAGGAGAAGTGAGAGCCTTCCCCTTGGAATCTCCCTTGGGGGAGTTCGAGTTTGGGTAGGAAAGGCCCTTCCAGGGCTTTGAATCCAGTATCAGTTTCATCGTGGGCAAACCTGTGAGGTCATAGTCCGTCACCTGTTTTACAGATGGAAAAGTTGAGGTTGGGGTAGATGAGCACCTTACCGCCCTCATGCAGCCAGTAAGTAGCTCTGAGGTCTGTGCTGTCAGCCAGCAGAGCGTGATTTGAGAAGAGCAGTTTAAGTACAGCCCACCCTGGGGGCCCTAGAGTGCGGTGGAGGGCAGACGCCGCTGCTTTGCCTGAAGACCTTTATCTTTGCATTTTGTAGCTTTGTTGCTCTGAATTCTCTGGGGACACTTAACTGCTCCTTAAGTGCCCCTGTTAGTTGGGGAAGAAGATTGCATTTTAAGTGGGATTCTGAAGGAGTGTTTCTGTGTTGTAATTAAAATGTAACAAATTGGCTACTTTCTCCTGGACACCAGGAGGCCAGTGGGAGTGGAAGCATCCTCTTGGGACCACACCTAGGCCTGGGACGGTGCAGGTGTGCACCTGTGGCTCTTTGTCCTGGTGATGGAGCCGGTCTTTTTGATGCTGTCCCAGCTCAGACTTGTGTAGGATCTTGCATCTCACTTCCACAACTGCTTGTATTGGTTGCTGAACTTCTGTGTTCATTAGTGCCGCAGGGCTGGGCTGCCAGCCCGTACTGTCTGCTTTGCCGTGGCTGGGGGTGAGGGACCTGCTGCAGAGACCATTCTGTGTGTGCCCCTCCGGTGGGGGAAGCTAGCGGGCAGGGGGCAGGAGGACTTTGGGGGCTAGTATGTGCTGAGCCCTCAAGCCTCCAAAGGAGGGGTGTTGCCGTTGGGGATGGCGATGAAGCTGGGTCCTTTCATTTGGCAGAACTGGTTGAAGTGACGGGTTTGAGAAACTTGTACAAATGCAGGACGTTCAGCCGTAGCCTCTGGCCTCGCAGCTAGTCATCCCAGAGAGATCCTTAAAGACAAGCCAGCTGGGGCTCTCCTCCGCCCTGGACCTTGCCAGCTTCCCACCTTGCTATGCAAGACCGGGTCCTCACAGTGGCTTACCAGGCCCTCATGGTCAGTGCCCAGGCTCCCCGCCCCCCCTGGCCCACGCGGCTCGTCTGTTCCTGACCATCCTGCCTGATTTCTGCAGTCTGGGCTCGAGTGGCCTACCCAGCCACCATTTGAAACCAGGGTGCCTCCATATCCCCAGTGTGTCGCCATCCCATGGTCCTGCTGTGGACCTCCAGGCACCCAGCGTTTCCCAGCACGGGACTTACTCTCGTGAACTCCCGGTGGCAGTGCTTGTCTGCTTCCCGGCTGCTGGCTCCTGATTTTGTGTTGCAGGAAGAACTGGGTATTCCAGACAGACGTGCCCTCCAGGGAAGGAGACCCCGGGTGGGTGTGAGCTTCAGTGGTCGCGTCACACCCCGTGGGACGTGGGCAGAGCAGAATTCTGGGATGGGTGGTGGCGAAGAGAAATTCAGTTGGGTCGAAGCTTGGCATTACCTACTTTGTACTAATCTCGAGGTCGGGTAAGGTCAGAGTCTTTTAAAAGGTGCATTCTGGGGTCAGAGCATGGAGCTGGGGGCCGGGCCCTGAGTTGGTTCATCTGTCTCTTGTCGCATGACAGCCCTGCTTCCCGACTGGAGGCCTTTGATTTTTGACTATCACTTTCTCATGACGACATAGGTGTACACATTTCTTGAAAATCCAGCACATCCGCCTGGTCTGGGGTTTGTAGTAACTTGCCCAGCTGGCTGAGCCCTGGGCTCTTGGTGGCGCTGCGATGGCAATCCCAAACCCCCCCTTTCCACTTTGCCGGCTTCTTGGGAAAACAGTCATCTGAGACTGCCCAGAACGCAGACCCTGCCCGGAGTTCCTGGGAGGGGGCACCCGGGTGATGCGCCTGCCCAGGACCACACTGGGAGTGGCTGTACTGCAGGGGTGGAGGGCTGGCCCGTCTGGTCTGCTGCTGAACTGTTGACCTCACCCCTCCTGCACAAACGGGGACTGTTTGTGTTGTCTGGGGCTTGGGGGCAGGACGGCCAGGTGGGGGGGTGGCGGGGAGAAGGTGCGGTGGGACTGCTGAGGCAGTTGTGGGTCAGCCTGCGCGGCACTGGGGAGGCCGCGGGAGTAGTTACAGGAGGGGAGTGGGGGGCGGAGGGGCCTCCAGCGGGTATCTTCAGTGTTTCCATGGACTTTGAAGATCAGCAAACACAGGGTCTGATTCTTGGGCAAGTTTTATGACTTCTGAGGGTCTGCTGTGTGCTGCTGGGTAAGTGGCCCCCGAGATGCTGCTTCACCTGCAGGAAGCTCAAGACGGCGCAGGCTGAGGGCTCCGGGCCACTGATTTGAACGGCTGAAGGCACCAAGCCTCGAGGGTCTCTAGTCCCAGGGGGCAGGGGCCATGGTAGGAGGAGCCTGACATCCAGGAATGACGGGCGTGTGAGCACCCCTCCCACGGTGCACTGGGGGGCAGGTGGGCCGGGCCCTCGGAGGTGTCTTCCGCTTGTGCACGGCACTCCATGCTAGCCTGTTCCCCCTTTCATTGACTTTCCCAAAGTAAATAGGAGACAGGCCTTGATCCGTTCATTGTTTGTGGGGTGCCAGCAGGTCCTAGGGTGAGGCTGTGGGACGTGAAGGTGGAGGGGGCGGAGAAAGGAGCCTGGGGCCCTGGTGACAATTGGGTCTGTTGGATGCTGGGGCGGGGAGCCATCTCTGCACTTGGCCACAACTCTCTGCCCTGGGGCACTTTTCCGCTGGGTGGCCTTTCAGGGATAAGGGTTATCTTCCTGACTCGACCCGAATCTGAATTCTGAGCCCCTGATTCTAAGCTGGGGGCCTGATAGCACCCCCACATCCCTGCACTAGCAGCAGGGAGCGCTCCATGACTGCCCCTCCTGGGTCTCGGGCCAGTGCTCTGGATGTCCCTACCTTGTCTCTGCCGTTCTGCGGAGTCTGATGACAGCATTGGGATCCCTGTCCCTCTAGCCCACTGCCACGTGTGGCTGAAGAGGGCGGGCCAGATGGGCAGGTGTCTGCTGGAAGAGCTCGGTGTCCCCTCCCCGCACAGCACCTAGCAGCTGTGTGGCTTCGCTTCTCTGAACCTCTGTCACCATGAAACAGAGGCCACGGCGTGTGCCATGGAGCCCTGGGGGTGGGAGGCAGGCAGACAAGGCGCCCCACACGGAGCTGTTCCGGCAGGCCCAGGGCTCAGGAGTAGCCGGCTGCCTCTTCCCTGGTGAACCCCCTGCGGGAGGAGGGTGGGGCCGGGTGTGGGGTGAAAGGACCGAGGGAGCCAGGTGTGCCCTTTCTCATCGCACACTCTGCCCTCTCTTCCAGGGACTTTGAATATGTCGGGGATCGCCCTCAGCAGACTCGCCCAGGAGAGGAAAGCTTGGAGAAAAGACCACCCGTTTGTAAGGAAAGCTTTATTTCTGCGCGTAGCACAGCAGACGAGGCCTGCCAGCCTGGGGCCATTGCCTCTGTGCGGGTGGGTGGTGGGCCACAGGCTCGTACCCTGGGTGGGTAGAATGAGACACCGTGGTTGATATGCTGTGTGGTGGTTTTCTCCCAGGGTTTTGTGGCTGTCCCAACAAAAAACCCCGACGGCACAATGAACCTCATGAACTGGGAGTGCGCCATTCCAGGAAAGAAAGGGGTAAGAGACCCGCGGCCACACGCTCCCACCGCTTGTTGGTTTCAAGCAGCAGGACAGAGCAACAGAGGTTCGAGTGTGTGTGACATTCACGATGGTCATGCGGACCCTGGGGGACGTAAGATGGGGGGACAAGGTTAGGGTGATATGTGACCCCCTCAGGTATGGGGAGGTATTGCTCCCACGCAGCACCTGCTACCTCTTGGGACCACAGGAGCCTTGGGGGTGGGGTGGAGAAGGATCTGGAGGAGCCCCGCGGGGCTCCGGGCTGGGCCTGCAGGGTGTGCTGGGGCTGCAGCAGCCCAGACGCAGTGGTGCTCCTGTGGGGGCGTCTGAGCCTGGGGCAGCTGCACATCCTGAGATGGCTGCCTGGGGCGCCGTGTCCTCCACGCACTGGCCAGTCCTCCCCCCGGGGTTGCCTCCTCAGCTCCCCCGAGGGTGCCTGGGCCAGTTAGGACCGGCGCACTTGAGTGTGAGAGTCCCCCATGAGCCCACATACAGCTCTTTCCAGGTGACTCCAAAGGAAGGAGGATGCCCCCAAGGTGCCTGGGTTACACTGGAGGCCTCAGCACCTCACTCCCCCCACCCATGGTCTGTTGTGACATCATGCAAGCTCAGCCTCAGTGCTTCCTGGCAGTCTCCTCCCCCTGCACTAAGCCGTGGGATTAGGACTGCCTTTGTCCGTGAGGTGATGCGGTTGGCTTTACCCTTCGTCTGAGGCTCTGCTGAGGCCCAGTGTGCACCCTGCCTTTGCTAAGCCCATTCTTGGCCCCTCGTCTTAGGGCAAGGCAGGTGTGCTGTTGCCGCCTCCCTCCCAGGGCGTGTTGGATTGTGGTACTGGGAGGCTGCCTGGGAACAGGTGGGACCTGAGGGAGGGGCCTCCCAGAATGTCACTCTAAAGCAGCCACTTTAGGGGAACAGGTACACACTGAGTTCACTCAAGTCCTCACCCCACCCCAGAGTCAGAGGGGCCAGCCCTCCAGGGGCCTGTTTTCTCAGAATCCCAGCTCCTGCCCTGCCCCTCCCAAAGGAGCACACGTTCCAGCTCACACTAAGGTCCCCAGAGTCCTGTTGGTGGGGACACTTGGGCTGCTCTCCTCTGTGGGGTCCTCGCAGTCCAGGGGGCTCTGCCGCAGAAGCGAGCCCCTCCTGCTCCCGGGCCCAGCCAGCAGCGCCCCTAATCGCAGTTTTCTCTCCCACAGACGCCGTGGGAAGGAGGACTGTTTAAGCTACGGATGCTTTTCAAAGACGATTATCCGTCCTCACCACCAAAATGTGAGTAGACCAAGGTCGTAGAAAGTCAGTCTGCCTTAGTTAGCCACGTTCCGGCTCAGATGTGAAGTCCTCCTCAGAGAGCCCAGGCCTCCTGGGGTGTGGCTTTTGTCACGCTCTGCTCCAGGGGGCGGCTCCAAGCCTGTGATCCCTGCACTGGCTGTGGATTCAAGTCTGTTTCTAGCCCCAGCGGTGGGAGGTGCACTTAACAGGCTAATCTCTCAGATCCCGGCTCTGATCCACTGCCAAGCTCCTGGCCCTCGGTGCCCGTCGGGGACGAGGTGCCACCGCGTCTCAGCCTGGGGAGGGACAGACTTGCAGAAGGACCGCCGTCCAGAGTGTCACCCTTAGAGGGTTTGGTTTGCCCTGACCTGCACCAGCCCATCTGTTGTCTGTTAGAACTGCATGTGCAGCCTGGACGGAGGGGCATGGAAGCCCCCAGAGAAGGGAGCAGGCTGGAAAGGCCGAGCCGTGTTGGAAATGGTGCTGCTGTCAGCCCGTCCTGACGCAGCTCAGCAAATCTCAGGAGGGGCAGGGCCCCGAATCCCTTACCTTCTGCAGCTGGAAATCCACATAGACTGTCCACAGCGGGTCAGTTAAGTGAGTTACCACTCCCCAGCCTGTGGCACTGGTGAGGGAGCCTCTGTCGAGGTCTGCCCTCCTGCTCGGGATTCAAGTGGCAGGGGCGTGTTTCCATCACAGTGGCGTCTCCCAGGAGAACTTTCTTTCTTTGTTTAATTAAGAGAAAAATCAGATGAATTGTGGCTCCTCTCGTCACTTCTGCTCAGTGTTGTATCGGGGTTCCAAGCAGACACAGCAAGGCAAGGAAAAGAAGGGTGGGGCAGGAGGACTGAGACCGGGTGGCCTTCCTCTCAGTCCGCTTAGTAAGGTTGCTGGATGAAAGATTAATATATGAAATGTATTCTTGCATAATTGCGATACGTAAAAGATTTCAAAGTAAACCATTTACAATCATATCACATACCTTGGAATAAATCCAGCAAAAGACGTTCAAGAGCTCTATACTAAAAACTGAGAAAGGCTCCTGAAAGAAGGTGAGGCAAGCCTGAATGCCTGGCGGTGTGGGCCACGGTTACAGGTCGGAGGACACGGTGTTGTGAAGACGCCAGGTCTCTCCAAGCCGCTCTGCAGGTTCATTGTCATCCCTGTCAGATCCAAGCAGGTTTTTGAGGAAGTTGTCACGCAAACTCTAAAATACAGGAAATGCAGAGTGTTGAGAATAGCTGTGGCCTTTGGGGTTCCAGGAGGGAAGGGCTGTGAGGCTCGTTGGCTAATGAGTACCCAGACCCGGTAGCAGGACGGGCAAGGCGTAAACCAGATGGAGACCTGCTCCAGAGGCACGGTCCTCAAGGTGCAGATCTGCAGAGCGGAGTCCAGAAGCACCACAGGTGTGTGGTGGCCTGGTGTGTGACACAGGTGATCCTGTGGTGCAGGGGAGAAGGTGGTACTCTAACAGATGGACTAGGTCAACGGAGTATCCCGTGGAGAAAGAGAACTCCATCTCTGTCTTCTGCCAT
The DNA here is from genome assembly GCF_021613505.1 of Equus quagga. Taxonomy (NCBI): domain Eukaryota; kingdom Metazoa; phylum Chordata; class Mammalia; order Perissodactyla; family Equidae; genus Equus; species Equus quagga. The sequence continues at coordinate 1,198,817 of NC_060273.1, forward strand.
AGACAAAAGCCTTGCAGACGAGTCGTGGTGCCCAATGGAAAGGTGGAACAGTACAGCTTTTAGAGGAAGGCGGGAGGATATCTTCATGACCTGGGTAGCCAAAGATTTCTTAACCAGGGAAGTACAGAAAGTGCTTTTTCCCCCATAGGGGAAAACTGATCAATTGGACTACATTGGAATTAAGACCATCTCCCACCAAAAGACACCAGTGAGAGTGAAGAAGAGAGAAGATTGTGTAAACACATCAGTATTTATCCTGAATATATCAAGAGCATCTACAAATCAGTAAGAAAAAGGCAAACAATCATTAGATTGAACAGGCCCTTCACAAAAGAAGCTCTCCTCTTGGCCAGTCGGCATAGGAAAAGAAGCCCAGCTTCTCACCAGAGAGTCCCAGATTATGATTGCAGAGTGGATGAGCAGGCCACCGGGGCGGGGGGATGGCGCAGGGCAGCGCACCTCAGGTGCTTGCTGGAGAGCGTGCAAATTTTGAAAATTTCCCTTAGAAAGCCATCTACTGTGTCTACCAAAGCTAAAGTTTTTCCTCCCCCGGGCCTTGGCTCTTCCACTCAAGTAAACATTCAGTAGAAGTGCATCCACGTGCTCACCAGAAGGCACAGGCAAGGATATTTGGGACAGCCCCGTCTGTAGTGGCCAAAAGCTGGAGACAGTGTGAGTGTCCGTTAACAGTAGACTGGGTAAATAGATGGCGGGTCTGCAGCAGCAAGGAGGAAGGACGTCCAGGGACGCACGGCAGCAGTGAATCTCCTGAACTGATGTTGAGTGGGGAGCCAGCAAAGGAGTTCGTGCCGGATTCCTCTTGAAGGCCAGCAGGCCATGTGATGGGCAGTGTTGGAGGTCAGGAGGGTGACCTTCTTGGATAGAGGGAAGCCAGCGGGTGACTGGAAGTGGGGATGGGGGGCTTGGTGGATGCGGGTATTCATCCTTCGTGCACTTTTCAGGATAAGAAACAAGATAAGTCAGATTAAATTAGGAACTTATGTTCATCAAAAAGTACAATTAAAAGAGCAAAAGGCAAATTCAGAGTTGGAGAAGATATTCGCAAGGCATTTAACTGATACAGGGCTTGTATCCAGAATATATAAAGAGCCCCTACAGATCAACAACAGACAACTCAGTGGGAAAATGTGAAGAGACTTGAACAAGAACTTCTCCAATGAAGGAGCAGGTGCGGTGCATGAATGAAAGGAAATGCATATTAGAACCACGAGAGGCAGCCACTGTTCATCGAACTTTGGTGGCTGAAGCTCCTGACCGACACCACCGGGTGTAGGCAGAGTTGTGAAGCAGTGGGAACTCAGCCCCTGCTGGTGGGGTGTAAGTTGGTAGAGCCGCTGTGGAAACCGGCAGTGTCTGCTCAAGTGCTGCAGACACCTGTGACCCAGCGTTTTCACCTAGACATGCACGTGCCCCAGAATTCACACGTAGGAACCTTCACAGCTTTGTTCGTAATAGCGCACGTGTGTGCCTGCCGTGTGCTGGCCAAGCCTGTGGGGCGCCCACTCGCCCAGTGGACGCCCGTGCAGCAGCCGGAGTGAGTGACCACAGCACTTGCAGCGACACGTGTGACCCACGAGAGCAGAGCAAGGAGTCCTTGTGCAAGTCCGTTTGTGCAGCCGAGGAGTCCTCGCTGGGGTTGTAGGTTGGGACAAGGGTGAGCGGAGTGGGCGGTGTCTGGGGAGTTTTCCGGGAAGCCGTTGGTGTTAGTGGGTGTGTTCGCTTTTTGGTAGTTGGTCAAGTTGTGCTAGATTTGCTGCACTTTTCTAGTATAACTTAATGTTTAAAAATAAAGGGAAAAGTACCCACATAAAAGGTGGGAAATGTACTAATATGTCAGCTGTGGTTAACAGTCTCTGGGTGGGGCTAATGGCAATTTTTTTCTTGCTCTTTCATATTTTCAAATTTTCTACATGTATTCTTTTTTTTCCTTAAGATTGGCTCTGGGCTAACATCTCTTGCCGATCCTTCTTTCTTCTTCTTCTTCTTCCCCCCCAAAAGCCCCCTAGGCCATAGTTGTATATTCTAGTTGTAGGTCCTTCTGGCTCTGCCACGTGGGACGCAACCTCAGCATGACCTGATGAGCCGTGCCAGGTCCACGCCCAGGATCGAACTAGTGAAACCCTGGGCCACCAAAGCAGAGCATGTGAACTCAACCACTCGGCCAGCCCCTACATGTATTCATGTTTTAAAAAGAAAATAAACTTTAAAAAAAAAAAAAGAATGCAAGAGATCCTAAGAGCTTCTGTTTTTGAAGCAGGGTGGCCTGCTTTGGAAGTGGCCGCTTACATGGAAAGGGTGTGACTGTGCCCAGGAGCTTCCTCCACGGCTGCGGCAGCCCCTCCTCATCTTGCTGAGTCCAGGCCGGCTGGGGGGATGTCGGGGAGGCCGTCCTGGGGCCCCGTGCTCCAGCTGCCTGCCATCCTGGGGCAGGATCCTGGGGAGGGACGTGGCTTCACACCGTCAGAAGGGCGCACGCTTGTACCACTCTCACCTCCTCCCACCTTGTGGCCACATTGGTTTTACTCTTAATAGTTCTTGGCCAAATGTCTGGTGACCAGAAAGGTGCCCAGCAGAGGGGATGGGGCATTGTTGGGGAAGGCATGATTCTTAGGACAACAGCTGCCGCGGAAAACATGTTTTCTTTCTTCTCTGTGGTCCAGGCAAATTTGAACCACCATTGTTCCACCCAAATGTGTACCCTTCGGGCACGGTGTGCCTGTCCATCCTCGAGGAAGACAAGGACTGGCGGCCAGCCATCACGATTAAGCAGGTACGTAGCGCCAGGGGCTGGCCTCGATCCTCCTCCGGGACCAGAGGACTGTGGTCGTCAGTATCTGAGGCCGACGTCCTGGAACTGTGCCCTTCACACTGCTGACCTCCCCCGTGCCTTGTTTATGTCTTTCACACAGATCTTACTAGGAATACAGGAACTTCTAAATGAACCAAATATCCAAGATCCAGCTCAAGCAGAGGCCTACACAATTTACTGGTTAGTAGCGGTCTCGTCCTGCTTGCCACGACCTCTCATCAGCTTGCACGGCCTTTCCTGGAAGTCCGGTCAAGGCTGCCCGTAAGAGGGGAGCGGCGGGCAAGCTATGAGTTGGGGGACAGTCCTTGCCGCTCCTGGCAGCCTGGGAGGGAGGGAGGCCCTGAGACTCGAGCTCACGTGGGTGGCAGCCGGGGTCAGCACTGCGAAGGGGAGGCATCCGAGGAGGAAGCGGCCAGGGCAGGCTGTGTCGGCAGTTGGAGCTGCGTGCGCAGGGGGCCTGTGGTGGCAGGAACGGGTGGCCAGAGCTGATGTGGCAGGAGTGTCATCGAGGGGCGTGCAGGAGGCACAGAGGTCAGGGGACATGGGCTCCTGTTGGCCACTTGGCCCCTTGATGAGCTATGGCCAGGCAAATCCGGTGCCTCAGTGAGCGTAGGAGGTGTGTCCAACAACCTGGCTCTCCCAGGGACCCCAGACCACGGCCCCCTCTGCTCCTCTTCCTGGTCCACCTGGGTGTGGTGTCTCCCATGGGCGTGGTCCAGCGGGGTGTGGCACTCCTGGCTTGCTCTTGGTCACCCAGTTGCTGTGACATCCCCACCCAGGAGCTGGGCATCCACTTCACGTCCCAGCCCTGTCATGCGTGACACTGCGGTGGCCAGGTGAGTCCTGTGGTCCCGCGTCCACTGTCCATACTGAAGGAGGATGGCCTGGTGCAACTGAGGTGAACGCTGGTTAAAGCTGGCACTGTGCGCTTGGCTGAGTGGACAGTGGGGATGACCCTGGCCCTGTGGCCAGCCTCCTGGGCTGGTCTGGTGGGGGCCTTACACCAGCTTGGGGACTCTGAGCCCCGCTATTCAATCTGCCCACATTCAGGAACCTGGGTTCCAGGGGGCAGATCCACAGGGGAGAGGGTGGTAGGGCCTGTTCCTTCCACGAGGGTGTTTCTGGCATTGGAGCTGGTCAGCGGGTGAGCGCTGAGGCTGGAACTGTCCTCGGGCCATTCTGAGCAGCGGGCACGCAAGCGCCCTGAGTCCAGCTGAGAGGAGCAGTGCCAGGGTGCAGGAGATGGAGCACCTCCAGCCCCCGGCCCCCGTGGCTTGGGGTCCCTGAGCCCAACCCAGGTGTTGGTCAGGTCCGCCCCCTGGTGGCTAAGGTGGCAAGACGTTCCTGGGCAGGGGCCAAGTTCATGTGCCTGCACCCCCGGCACCCACAGCAAGTCCCGCCTTCTACCTGGCTGCCCCCACTTCAGACTTCAGTCTCCTCTGTGAGACCCCCAGCCAGCGGGGCACGGCTGTCAGTGATGGTGGAGCTCCGCTTCAATCTGTGCGTGCCCCATGGCTGCTGCACACCAGCCACTCTCCTCCCTTGACCCTTGGGCTGGGTGCTATGTGGTTTCTGCCACAACATCTGTCTGCAGTGGGCCCGGTGGCCCGTGCTGCTTTGTAAATAAGGCTGCTGGGTCTACACTGTCTGAGCTCAGCCGTTGGGCGGAGAGCACGAGGCCTGCAAAGCTGCAAGCGTCCCCTCTGACCTTCAGAGAGCGTGCCGGCCCCGGTGTGCATCGGGTGTGGACGTGATGCCCTCGTGCTGGGCTGTCCTGAGTTTTCTGTGGGTTTGATGGCACTCCTGTGGCGCCGTATGCCCAGCTGTCGGTTGTGCAGCTCCAGCCTCGCTCAGGGCTGGGACCATCTTCATGTGAGCATCCACTTTAAAGCCCCTTCTGTGAAACATGCTTGAAGAGTTCAGATCTCTTTTCTCGCGTTTCTGGAAGGTCGCAGGCCGTGTCCCACACTGCCAGGTGCCCCAGCGGCCCGTCCCCAGCCTGACTTGGTAAACGGCAGCACCGCACTTGGCTGCCTCTGCTCCTCCTGCTTGCTCCTTCCAGAGCCCTCCATCCAACTGCCGTCTGCCCTGGGGCCTCATGTCTGACACGGCCCCTTCCGGAAGCTTCCCTCAGAGGGAGCTGGGTTGCGCACAGACTGTCCGCAGCATGGCCCGGTGGCCGACGCTACTCCTGTGGCCTTCGCTCCCCAGAGGGGCCGGGCGTCGTGCTGACACTGGCCTCCCGGGGCTAGTGTGCGCCTTGGCGCTGTGCCGGCACAGGGCACGCTCGGGCAGGTTTCCAGCCTCTCCCGGCGAGGAGGGTCCTGGGGCACAGAGCCGTCGTCGGTGCTGGGGTGGAGCTGACGGAAATCCTACGGTGGCCCTTTGTCCCACAGCCCCGTTCCCAGGCCGCAGGTGACGGCTGTGCCGAGGGCTGGGAGCCCCGCTCCGAGAGGCCGCGTGCTTGTTGGGAGCCTGGGCTCCGAGGAGGTTCCACACCAGCCCTGAGGTGCTGGCCGAGACCCTGACCCGCCGCAGCAAGGAGCGCTGTCCCTAAATGTCATCGTGTCCCGTTGTTTGCAGTCACCCTGATCCCCCAGTGGCATGTTTGCTGCCATCCCGTCTGCCTCTTCCCCCCCAGCCTGGGCAGCGCATGCTGCCCCTTCGGCCCCCTTTTCCCAGGTGGCACTTTTCATGCTGGTGTCCCACCCGAGGTCCTGCCCGACCTCCGCACCTGGCGCTCAGGACCAAGAGCCCTACGGGGAAAATACCAGAAGTTTGTGTCTACTTTGAAGCAAAGGATAGTGCCGAGCGATCTACCTTCTTTCCCAAACGATGCTGTTTGAAACTTAAAGAGGAAGCCCCTGGTCACTGGTTACACAAGTGGACTTCCAGCCAGGCTGCACCTCAACGGCGCCCACAGCGCAGGCCTGTCGCCCAGGCCCTACTGGGCCGAGGCGCCACCCGGCAGGCAGCCTCTGTCGTCTCTGCACCCGGGACCCCGGGGCCTGCCAGGCAGGGGACACTGTCTGGCTGCGGGCTTCCCGGTGCAGGCCCCGTGGGCCGCTGCCCCTTCTAACGTGTCTCTCTCTTGACCCCTCAGCCAAAACAGAGTGGAATACGAGAAGAGAGTTCGAGCACAGGCCAAGAAGTTTGCACCCTCATAAGCAGCGACCTCGCGGCATCTAAAAGGAAGGGATTGGTTTGGCAAGAACTTGTTTACAACCTTTTTGCAAATCTAACGTTGCTCTGTACAATTACTAGTCACCGGGGGAGGGTTGGACGGGCGCCATTTTCCATTTCCGCCACTGGTACACAGTTCTCGACTCGCTGAATTGCCCAGATTTTCATACAGGGTCTCTTCCTTCAGTCTTTTGTATTTTTGATTGTTATGTAAAACTTGCTTTTATTTTAATATTGATGTCAGTATTTCAACTGCTGTAAAATTATAAACTTTTATACTTCGACGAGCCGCCAGCGCTCGGTGCCCGCTCGCGGACGCGGCATGCTTCTCCCGGTCAGCTGCGCGGCCCCAGCTGGCTGCATGAGGAAGGACCCCGCCTGGCCCTCCCGCCGCACCGTTCTCTCTGCAGAACCCGGGTTGTGTTGCTTACGAGCCCCAGATCCAAAGTCAGCCAGCGCCTCGTCTCCGCATCACTTCCTTTGTGTTTATATGGCGTTTGTCTGTGTTGCTGTTTAGAGTAAATAAACTGTTTATATAAAGGTTTTTGTTGCATTATCATCATTAAGTGTGAGGAGGTGGCCAGGCTGCCCGGCCCTCCCTGCTCGGCTGCAGGCCCTGCAGAGCACCAGCCTCGGCCTGAGCACGGCTCACTGTCTGCACTTTGGGTGCGCCCAGGCCCTGCGTTGCGCTCGTCCTGGTCCTTTGTAAATAATGCTGTGTACAGAGACGGTGTGTGTCCAGGGTTTCTGTCCCCCGCCAGAGTCTTTGGGCCGTAGGGTGCTAGAGAGTGCAGATCTAGTCACGATGGAGTTGGTGTCGAGACCCAAAGAGCGCCCGGGCATTTAGGAGGATGAGGTGCCTAAATCCAGGCCAGGTCGAGGCCGTGAGGACCATGTCCAAGCAGCTCGCCCTCAGTGCCCAGCGCAGGCCCCTGGAGGTGGCTGGGCCACTGCAATGGCGCCTTCCCCATGGGTGGGGCATGCGGCCTCCTCCTGTCTGGCAGTGCGTTGCTGGCCCAGGCCTCAGTGGCTGCCCTCGGGCCTCTGCATGTCGTGGCCACAGCCTTCCCATGCTCACCCCGTCAGCCTCCACCCCTTGGCGCGGGTGGTCCCTGGCGCTAGGACACCCTGAAAGCAGCTGTGAGGGCCACTGTCCACACACTCTTCCTCTTTCTTGAACCATTCTGATCTTGGGCTGCCCACAGAAGCCACTGTCCTCAGAAAGTGGCCCGGACCCCGAGCCCACTGCAAGCCTCCCAGAGCTGCTGGCTGCTCTGGTGGGAAGTGGGCCTGGGGCCCGGCTCAGCAGGGAGGTGCCATATGGAGACAGGAAGTAGCAGAGGGGGACAGGCCCAGTGTCCCACATCCCAGCCTTGGTGAGGCGGGTACCTGGCCTTCGTTCAGGTACCAGAAGCACAGTGCTGGCCAGACCGGAGGCCTGGAGCCAGCCTGCACCAGTTGGCCTCACCCTCCCACCCTGAGGACCCTTATTGTCAGAACTGAGTGGCCTGTGGCTCCACCCCGAATGAGGAGGGTGGTAACCCCCAAAGGGGCGAGAGGGCTGGTGGTCCTTGGCTTGCCCCAGGAACCTGCAGCCCTCAGCTGTCAGCACCTGGTGGCCCCAAGGTCCCTGTGCCTTGTCCCTTGCTCAGCGGGACGTGTGTCGGTTGCTGAGCTCTCGGTTGGATGTCCATGATTTATTTCTAACACAGAGGGCCTTACGGGGGTTCAGCGGGCGTGTGTTTGTACCCTCTCCCAGAATGTCTTATTTTGTAATGACTGACTACACTTAGAAATAGTTACACATGTATATGGTTAATATATATGGAAATTCAATCTATTTTCTAGTTAAAGCATTCGGAAGTAACTGATGTTTCTAGCAAACTGTCGTGACTTTGGCTAATGAAATGTCCTTTTGTGCCACAGTCCTTGGCTTAACAAAGATGTGATCTTGTAACATGAGAGCTATGAAATGTGATCATCCTGTTTCTACTGTAAGGGGAGAGAGTGTGTTCCCAGCATGAGGCGCCTAATAATTAGTAAGGAATTGTGGGCAATAGATTAACCACTGTATCTAAGAATCCTCTGATTAAAACATTTCCACAAACTGCCGCCTGAGGATGTGTCCTTCTGCCGCCCTGTCCCACCCGGGCCACCCCCCCAGCCCCGGGCCGCCCTGCCCAGGGGAGCCCAGGTGGCTGATCCCATGTGCCACCCAGAGAGGCTCCCAAGGCCACGTCCAGCCTCAGACCCACTGTGGCCTTCGGGGTTTGGGAGGGTGACAGCCGCTCGAGCCAGGGTCACATTCCCTGCTACTGTCCCCTCTGAGACTGGGCACGGGCAACCGAGGCTGGGCGTGCATCCTGTGCTGGCCGCTGGCCCTGTCTTGCATCTCGCCTGCACCTCCCTGGCCTGCTGGAGCAGGGTCCACCCTCTGGGGACCTGAGGCTGTTCTCGCCAGCCGTGTGGGCCTCCTCAGGGAGCCAGGACACCATCCTCATGATGCCAAGGTGCACATGAGCCCTTGGTTCAGACTCTAACGGGGCCCCTGGGACAGTGTCCGAGACTGGCGGGGGCTCAGGCCAGCCATTGTGTAGGTGCAGAGCCTCTGGGCCCCCAGGGACCCGGTCGACAGGAATGGGCTGCTCAGCCTCCACCTCCTGAGGAACCACTCCTCGGAGCCTCCAGGTCGGTTCCTGGCCAGGCTGTGGGTCCCCTTGGGGCCCCCTGGACTGGCCCACTCAGTCCAGCATGGCGGTGTCACGCCTGCCCGCCTGCACCTCGTGCCCCGACTGGCCAGCCCGAGGCCTTCCTGCTGTGCATCAGACCCTGCTCAGGCTCCGAGCCGGGCAGCCTCCAGTTTGAGGTTGCCATGACGACAAGTTGCCAGGTTGGAGGGCCCAGCACTGACTTAGGCTGGCTCGAACCGGTCTGAGCTGGCTCCAGCAGGGAGGAGCCCAAGGAGTGCTGGTTGGGGATTTGTCCCCAGCTGACCCTGCTGCTGAGTCTGGGGGTGTCCCGCCTCAGGGGCCCAGGAGGCTCATCTGGAGGTCTCCATATGCTGTGACTCCGTCTGCAGAGGCCATGGGCCCGACGGAGGGGGCTGGCTCTGGACCATGGGGCCGGTTGGGGCTGGAGTGCTGGGTCCTATCCACCCTGCTGTCCCCAGACCCGAAGGGCTCTAGCATCTGTCAGGAGGTCGTTTTCCCTGAGCTCCAGCAGCAAATGAATGTCGCAGGGCTCAGGCTGGTCACTGTCCCCCCAGGCCTCTGCCCTTCCAGGTGACCCTTCCACCCCTCCTTCCAGGATGCCCTTCTGAGGAGAGGGGCCTGCTCCGTGCTCATGCTGTCCACCCCTCCAAGGGGGTCTTGCCTTTGAGAAAGGAATCTGGAGCCCCCAGAGCCGGCGACAAGGGCACCTCAGCCCCCAGTTGTGCAGAGAATGATGCTGGTGGAGGAGCTGCGTGCTCGGCCCACTCCCAGCTCTGCCTCCTGAGATGGCCCGCCCTTTGCCCCCTGGGCCCTTCACAAAGGGGTGAGTGCAGGAGGCGCCCTTGCTGGTAGGTGGCCCCTGGCACACTCACCCATGAGCCACCACCTGACGGGGAGGCCCAATGGACAGACAACTGATGGCGCTCTGTGGCCAGGTTGCCCTGGTCTCACAAAGAATTGCAAAGCCCTGTCTGGCCCTCACACTCCCTCACACAAACCTCAGGTCTGAGGCCCGAGAGCACCCCAGCCTGGCGCAGGCCCCACCTGTCAGCTGCTAGCTACAGGACTCTCCCTGAGCTTCCCACTGCACCCCAGGAGCCAGCATCTCAGGCCAGGGACCAGACCTGGGCCAGACCCCCTCCCACCTGGAGCGGCCTCTGCAGGCAGAACCACCCAGGATGGTGAAGGCCATGGGACAGGGTCCTCAGTCCTCAGGGTCCTCCAGCCCGGGGCAGGCGGGGACCCTGGCCCAAGTCCCTGGGTTCTGCCCCCACGGCTCCGTGGCCCGCCCCCTTCCCTGCCTCTGACCTGACAGCTGCTGGGGGCCCGGAGGGCGGTGGGAGGAGCCCGCTGCCAAGAGGCTGTGCCTGCAATTCCAAGGGCTGCCGCCAGGGGGCGCGAATCGCGCGTCACGAAAACCGTGGGCCTCCCCGAGCCGTCCCCGCACCTCCCGTGGGTGGACCCTGTCTCCCTGCGCTTCGGCAGAAATCACAGTGTTTGTTCAGAGCCTGGTGTTTTCCTCCCGGCCCTAAGGAGGAAAAGCCACTCCCCCTGCCTGCCAGATCCTTTCCTGCCCAAAGCTACCCAGTGTGCACCCCACCTCTCGCAGGCCAGCCCTGACCCCTCTAGGCAGGGTGTCTTGTGCCCTATCCCGCTGTGACATGGGCGCCCGCGCTGCCCCCTCACCGCCCGCCAAGCACGGCTCCGCCCGCTGTCGGGGTCTGGGGCAGAGGGCCACGGTGACGCCTTCAGAGCCAGGTCTGGGCCACAGGCACCACCGTGGGGCGGCCCGCCTCCTTCCCGGCTGTGGGGTCACACAAGGATGGGTTTCCACCCCCAGCCTATGGAGGCGGAAACAGTCCCTGAAGGAAAGAGCCTGTCCCCAAGTCCCTGGAGGTCGAGGCGGATGGAGGCCGCAGTTCCCACCCCCGTCGGCTGGAGGAGGGCGCAGCTGACGCTAACAAGCATCGGCTCCGCGAGACCCCCCGCTGAGGGGTGGGCGCAGGTGCTATCTCCATTTTACCAGTGAGGCAAACTAAGGCCCAGGCAGCGCGGGGAGTGCGGATGGAAGGGGGATGGGCCGACTTCAGTCTCAGAACAGATCGGGAGAATAAAGGGGTCGGCTAGGAATGGGACCATCGCTCCCTCCCGGGGAAGTGTTTGTGGAGGGAAGCCCTGGGGGTTATCCTTTCCTGGGGAAGCTGAGGCCCAAGGCTAAGTCCTGGACAAACCCTTTCCCCCCTCTGGGCCTCAGTTTCCCTATCTGTAAGAGAGGGTGGTGAGGTCTCTGGGGGCCCTCTGCCCCAACAGGCTTCAGTATTCCTCTTAGGGCTGGTTCCTCTGCGCAATGCCACCGGTGCCCAGCCCCTCAGGGCCTGGGACAGGGGTGGGAGCAGGGGTCCCCTCCCCGGCAGCTGCCCCCCCTAACTTCCTGTTTACAGCAGCTGCCGAGTCTCATCTCTTCACCCCAAAGCCATTACGATCACCATGGCAACCAGGCCTGTGTTTGTGCCAACAGGTTGGCAGAACCTGACGCAAGACTGCGGGGCTGGGGGCATCAGCTCTGAGATCCTGGCTCAAAGCCTGCCAGCCCCCAGGGAAGGACATCAGCCCCCACCCCGATTCCCGTCCCCTGCAGAAAGAAGCCAAGGGGCAGCTATGGCACCAGGTCCAGGTCCCCTCCCCTGTCGCCTGACTCATCTCTGTCCCAAGCAGTTTCCTGACATCCCCACCCCCATCTGCCTGGCTGTGCTGGGTCAGAATGGAAGCAGGGCCTGGGGGCAGAGCTTCTAAGAGGACCCACTCCGCCGTGCTGCACTTCTGTCCCCCAACCCTGCATTCTACCCCCCCACCCTGCATTCTGTCCCACCCCATCCTGCATTATATCCCCCACCCTGCATTCTGTCCCCGGACCCTGCAGTGCTGTCTCCCCTCTACCCCAGTGGTTCTGGGGCTTGTCCTGCACAGAGACACCGGCTGCATGGATATGAGTGAGTCTGGATCTAAAAGCTGCGACAGGTGGTGGCCCCATCAGAGCAGTGTCTCCCCATCCTAGGGTGAGGGGAGAAGCACCTGGGTCTCCCTGGGCTAGGGAAGCTGGGCCATGCTTCCCCCCGCTCCCGCCAAGTAATGGGCAGTGCTGGGGAATGACAGGTGAGTTGTTTCCAGAGGGGGGGCCTCCCTGCATGGAGCTGCTCTGGAATCCTTTTCCTCCAGCCTTTAGCCCTCCACTCAGCTCAGCTGACCCCTGGCCTCCCCGGAGTGAACCATCCTTGTTTCCGGGCCTGAGCTGGAGTGGGTTCCAGGCCTTTCTGTTCCCCACGCTGCCTGGAGCCCCGCCATTAGAGGTGAAGTCCTTTGTGGTGAAAGCTCCAAATCCCAGTCTGATCCCCCGAGTGTGTGGTGCTCTGAGGACCCAGCAGGACCAGCCAAAGGCAGGGCCAGGATCCAAGGACCCTGTGCCCCTCAGACAGGCCCAGAACCTCAGAGCCGCGCCCACAGTTCTGCACGTGTGTTGCCAGGACCCCAGGCCCACCAGGAGCTTGTTAGAAATGCAGATGGTCAATCTCTGCCCAGACTTTGGCAATCAGCGGGTCTGGGGCTGCCCAGCCATCTGTTTTAACAAGCTCTCCAGCTGGCCACTGTGCAGTGCACCACTCGAATCCAGAACACTGCGATGGAGATTGAGGGGGGCACTGGCCCAGAGAGGGGGCCACGAGGGTGGGCTGGCAAGAGCCCAGGCCAGGGTGCAGCCCAGGCCTGGGGGTTCCAGCTGGCTGTGGCCTGGCACGTGGCACAACGTGGGCGTCGGGGCCCTCCCCTAGGCCATGGGCATGATCACCTCAACAGGTGGTCAGGGTTGTCTGGAGGTCCTGGGTTGATGTCTGCAGAACCCCCTCACCCGAGTGTGGACTATCCCCTCTGAGAAGAGGGAGCAGTTAGGCCTGCAGTGGCACAGTCCCCAGACCCAGGCCGACTCCAGGTTGATGCTGGGGACAGTGCTGGGCTGGGAGGGCCACTCCCAAGACGGCTGCGCAGCCCTCCAGAAAAGTCTGCGCTGCGTGCCGGGCATGTCTTGCTGGTTTCGGTGACTCTGGCTTCTCTGGGGCCCCGGGGAGGGGGTCCTGACGCAGAGGGGAGCCTGCTCCCTGCTCGACACCCACCTGTGGGTGGACTGACAGCTCCGCGCCTCCCCCCCGGGGGAGGGGGCTCCCTGGCCAGGCCCCGGGGGCGCAGGGACCTTGGCCTGCCCCCTGGGCGTTGGGGACGCGGGGGCGGGGCGGGGGCGGAGCGAGCAGCCCAGGCCCCGCCCCCGCGCCCCCCGCCCGCCGCTGCGCTCGGCCCCCAGCGCTCAGTCGTCGGCGCGCGCTGCTGCGAGCGGTCGGGCTGCCTCGGCGTCCCCCGAGCCGTGCCGAGCGCAGCGCCCCCAGGAGCCCCGTCCCCGCGCCCTCGCGGCCCGGTCCCCGGTGAGTGCCGCGGGCTCCCGCCCCGCGCCGTCGAAGCTCTGCCCGGTCGGCCCCCTTCGGCCGCCGCCACCTCGCGCCGGGTCGGGCTCCTGCGCCGCCTCCGCCGGGACCCCTGGGGGGCGCGGGCAGGCCCCCGAGGCGCAGGGTGGCGGGAGGTCGCGAAGACGCGCCCTGGGCCCCAGGGAAACTGAGGCGGGCGCGAGCTCGGAGGAGCGGGTCTGGGGGCGTTTCTCTTTCTGCCCGCGCCTGGCGCCCGCCGCGGACCGTCCCCTAGAAGCGCAGGAGCGGGCGGGGCGCGGGAGACAGGGGACAGGACGCCAGCGACCTCCATTCCCCACTGCCCGGGCCGCCGAGCGCGTCCAGAGCCGGCCCGGGGATGCGCAGGGGGACCCCGCTCCGACCACGGCGTCCCTACCCCGGCGGAGGCCGCAGGTGGCGCGGGGCCGAGGACCCCAGGGCCACCCGCGGGGGGGAAGACGCCCCCGGCGTCCGGTCCCTCCCACCCTCCCGCCGGTCCTCGCAGGACCCCAGCCTCACTGAAGTCCCCGGTCGTGCAAGCCCCGCACCTCCCTTCACCTGTCTGGAGGGGATGTTAAAAAAAATACACACTCACCGGACCGGCTTCCAGACCGCCCCGGACCACCCGCCCACCAATGGGGGCAAGACCCCGACAGAACTGGGGGGCCCCCTGAGGCTCACTGAGAAGAGGGGGGACGGGAGGGAGGGGCGAGGGGATGTCGGGGAGAGAAGTGGGATGGAGGGACGTCGCGGTAGAGACAGGTGGGTGAGACGGCTCGGAGGGGGCTGGGCTGGCAGGTGGGAGGGGCATCGGAGCAAGAACTTACAGCAGCAATTTCATTTTTCCTGCGTTCGTTCTAGAAGCATCTGGTTAGCCATTTACAGCTGGTCTCAGGCTTCACAGAGTGCTAGGTCGGCCTACAGAGCTGGTTAAAATAAAGATTCCCAGGCCCCTCCCCAGGGATGAGGTTGGGTTGAGCCCCCCGGGGAGGAGCATTTGTAATGGTCACTGTGCGCAACGGAGCACTGACTGGGGAGTCAGTGAGGCCACAGAGAAGACAGCTGGAAACCCAGTAGGAGAGTGAAGACGGCCATGTGTGGGGGGCAGGGGGCGTGCCCAAGTCAGTGGGCCACTTGCCGCACACCCAGGCCAGCACCAGGGACCCCTACCCCCAAGTCCCCAGGGGCCAAATTCCCATAGGAAGCACCCCATCACTCTGAAGGTGTCTGTTCACTCCCACGGTGGCCAGCCAGCTGCTGGGGACACTGACTAGGGAGACACGTCTGGTTCTCTGGTTAAGCTCTGCTGCCCCCAGACTCACCTGCTTCGGTGCCACCTGAGCCCCCAAGTAGACCAGCAGGAGGTTGTTGGCTTAGAGTGCTGGGTTTGAGTCCTGGCTCTGGGCAGGTCACCCCAGCCCTGGGCTGTGAAATGGGCCAGTAACATCTGCTTTGCAGAGCTGCCATTTCCCATGCAACCTGGACCTCGGGGACAGCCCTGGAACGAGGCAGGCCTGTCCGTTTCTGCTCGACCCTGGTGCTGGCTTGGCATCAGCGCCTTGGCTGGCCTCACTTTGCTCATTGGACAAACGGGAGCTGTGATTCTGGTCCTGGTGGCCAGGCATGAGCAGGGATGGCGATGGAGAGCTCAGGAAGGAGTCCCATCGGGGCCCATCAGACAGCGGGGGGGTCCTCTGCCGCCCTGTGCCCACTTCGCTCCTGCCCCCTGCGGGCTGAGGGCCTCCGGCAGCCAGTGCGTGCTTCCTGGGGGTCGGCCACAGGCCCACTGTTGGTGACAGCTCTGGGTGTGGTGCCGGCTGGCTGAGGGGCCGGGCTGTTGGGGGCAGCGAGATCATCAGCTGCCCAGGCAGCCCAGGATTTCCAGGGGGAACTGGAGGAGTTTCTGGGACCCCAGGATGTGCCATCTCTCCTGGACACCTGTGCCCAGACACCACGGCTGCCCCCATCCTGGCAACAGCCTGAGGGAGGGCACAGGAGGTGCCGCTCAGCAGAGGGGAAGGCCAGCCCACCTGGACCCCAGGACTCGGGACATCCCAGGGGCTCAGTGATTGCACACCAGAGCCGGGGAGACCTGGACTCCATCCCAGGCCTCCTGCTGGCTCTGTGGCCTTGGACAGGTCCCTAACCCCAGGCCTCAGTTTCCCTGTCCGGATGAGTGGAGCAGAGCAGCTCCCCCTCTCTGGGGCTGGTCTGAGGATCATCAGGAGGGGTGCCCCCCACCTGGAACATTTTGTTCACTCAAAGACACCCTCAGTCCCTGCAGCTCAAGTCCCTTGGCTCCTGCGTCACATTTGTCTCTGGGACTGTGAGCCCCTGTAGCCCCTGTCGCACGCAGACGCAACTGGCGGTTGCCCTGGCAACAGCTCAGTTGGCGGCTGCTCCCCTGGCTTTGGGGGGCTGCGGGGGGAGCGGCCTCTTCCGCTCAGCTATGGAGGGGAAGGGGGGGCCCGTGACGACCGGCCCCCTGGGGACCTCAGGGCTGGCTGCAGGGGCACCAGCTTCTGGAAGCGCATGCCCAAGCTGCGGAGCCCCCATCTTTGGGGGGAGGCTACGGGGGAGGCACTGACACGTGTGAAGGAGAGGGGGCTGATTTCTGGGATCTCGAGCTCTGCCCCCACAGGGGGATGCACCACTCGCCCTTATTGTCCCCAGCACTCGGGTCTGGCCAGGTGAGAGCACATCTGCTGGCTCCATAGGACCAGGGTTGGTGCATCAGGAAGCAGGATGGGGTGCTGTCTGGGGTGGTGGCCTGAGCTGGGAGTGGGTACAGACCAAGGCCAGCAGCCCTGGACCACTGAGAGACAGACAGACAGACACAGCTGAGAGCAGGGGTCTGGTTCACTCAACAAAGTCTCTTTAGGACCACAACGTGCCAGGCGTGCCCCGGGCCCCAGCTCTCCTGGCAGAGCCTAAGGTTTGGAGAAAGAGGCAGTAGAGGTTAAACGGGGACTGCCCCCAACACGGGTGTGACCTCTGAGCAGCGGGCATGGCCTGGGGAGTTGGCCCGGGCACACCGGCCAGAGGCGGCTCTGACCTGGCCCTCCCGCCACTCACTGCCCCAGAGATCCAGGCGAGTAGAGTTGGATCTGGCTGAGTCCCTGTTTTCTATTTTGTCAAATGAAGATGACAGTTGCCTCTGTTGGCAAGTGAGCATCAGCTAGGAAGGGGCCCCTGAGTGCAAATGCCCCCATGGGGCATAGTCGGGGGCATGATGTGTCCTGTACCCCAGAAGCCACAAGCCTGGGGAGGGAGCCCGGGGGTGCACCGAGCGGCAGAGGTGCCCTTTCCCCTGTAGTCTTAACCGGGAGAGTGAGGAGACCACACAGGGGTTTCGGGGGCAGCTCAGGGCCCGAGGCTGTTGCATGACGCAGGGAGAAGTGGGTGCTTGGGCCTGGGCATGCGGTGGTACAGGCGGGCTCGAGGGCCTGCAGCCGCTTAGTTGTCATCCTGCCCTTCCTTCTGGGGTCTTCAGGGGACAGTGAGTCCATGTGGAGGAGACATGCAGGTGTGACAGCGAGCTGGCCTTCCTCCCTGAGCCAGGCTGGCTGGGCTAGGGGAGACTGGAAACAGCCGTGAGTACGAGCCAAGACATTCCAGGGGACTCCCAGGGCCTTGCCACCTGGACAGGAAGGTGTCCTGTTACTCATAGGTGCCCACTGCTGGGGTCACCGGCTCCAGCCCCTCCCCGGACTGCAGACTTGCTCAGTCTGAGCCCTGCCCTGCTGCACACAGATTCTGGCCACACCACAGGACGACAGGACTGAGGTGGCTTCAGCGGGTGCGTGGGCAGGGGGCTCCTGGGCCCAGGCTCTATTCCTCCCTTTGGCAGAGAGCCCCGCTGTCCCAGCTGAGACATCTGGGCTGCTGCAAGCAGGATGCTCACAGTGGCTCGGTTGCCATGGCAACACGGGGGTCTGGGAGTGGGAGCTGTGGCCCCCACCCCAGCACTTTCCAGAAGGGCAGGACTTGCTCCATGGCTCATTTCTACTGATTGCGGGGAGCAGGCTCTGCTCGGGGGGCAGCCCACGGGGTGAGTATAGGGTATTGATCTGGCTGTGCTTGGAGGGTAAGGACCCCCAGTGAGTCCTCTCATGCATCTTGGCCACGTGGGCTGAAGGCCTGGTTGCAGGGAAGCCCCAGGTGTGGTGGCTGCGGCTCCACTGGCCGTGCCCACTGGCCTCTTCTTGCCCAGGCCCTTCTCCAGGACATCTCCGGGGTTCTGGCTAGGGCTTGCCTCCTCCAGGGCCTTTGCCTGCCCTGGCCCAGAGTAGCCTGTGGGTGCTGAGTGAGACAGTTTCTCCCACATCTTGGTCCCCCGAGCGAAGCCCCCAGGAGACAGAGGCACTCCCTGTCGCATTGTCCTAAGATCCCAGGGACACGGCCAGGGTCCCAGCCCTGGATGGATAGGGGGTGGGAGTGTGGAAGAACTGCCCCCCCAGTGAAATCCAGCAGCTCCCAGCGATGGAGCAAGGACTGTGCCCAGCACTACTATCACCTCTTACAGCCCTGTCCCATCCCCAGAGCTACCCTGCAGGGGTCTCCCATTTTGCAGATGAGGACACAAAGGCTTAGAGAGACCAAGCAACTTGCCCAGGCCACCAGCAGGAGTTCTCATGGCCCCTTGGGTACCCAGCACAGTCCAGGGTTGGGGGTGGGCTCCCGGGCCTCTGCTGTCCCCACCCCCGCCTCTGGTGGCCTTGATGGTGCCAGGTGCCCCTCCACCAGCCACTGCTCCCTCGGAGGCGCTCCTCCTCCTGCACCACGGGCAGTCCCATCAGGAGGCTGTTCCGGCCCGTCAGGAATGCGGCTTCTTCTGTGGGTTTTTGCTTAATTCAGTAATTGCTCGATGTAGCACCTGACGTGACTACTGGGGACAGTGTGGCAGTGCCACTGACCGAATGAACGAGTGGAAACTGGAGGCCCCGGCTGTGCTCTCTACCCACAGGTCGCCCGCCATGTCCACCCTGCTGGACATCAAGAGCAGTGTGCTCAGGCAGGTGCAGGTGTGCCCGTCCTTCCGCCGGAGGACCGAGGAGGAGCCGGGGAGCACCAGCGCCGACCCTCAGGAGCCCCCCACAGGGGCCTGGTGGGTGCCCACGGCCCCACCCTACACAGTCATCCTCACTGGACCTCACACACCAGCTGCCCCAGCACAGGCCCCCAGGAGAGCCCAGGAGGGCCCAAACCCCAGGCCAGGGGGTGCACTGTGCCCGTCATACTACACCCCAGCCGTGCAGAGACCCAGGAGGCCCCCCTTGGTCGTGTGGGCTGGTTGCTGGTCCCGGGCAGGGGCTGGTGCGTGCTGTGAGCCATGAGCTTCCAGGAGCATCAGCTGACCTCCAGCCTGGCCTTTCCCACAGGAAACCTGGGGATGGCGTGGAGTTCTTCTCCCAGATGCGCCGCATCCTGAAGAAGGGGGAAGGCAGACAGGGCCTGCCGTGCCCCGAGGTGAGGACAGGGCTCGGGCCTGCTGACCGCATGGGGGCACCGTGCCAGGCCTCCCCAGAGCCTTCCCCCTCTGCCTCCAGCCTCCGCCCCTCGACTCCCTCCCTCCCTGGAGCAATCCCTGCCTGGCTGGCCTTGGATCCTGGGGGGGCAGCCAGGATCCCTACCCTCGGAGGCCCTCACCCCAGTGCCCTCCTCACAGGTCCTCTTGCGCAGCGGCTCACCAGCCCCCGCTGAGCCCGTGGATCCCAACCGTGGCCTGAGAGCCCTGACCCAGGAGGAGGTGAGGGGCACAGGGTCTGGCCCCAGGGAGGGGCTGTGAACATGTCTACTGTGTGCTGGGCCCAGGGTCTGGGGATAGGTGGATAGCAAAGGTGGCAGGAGTGGATGGCTCAGGCCTCCCATGGAAGTGAGTAAGGAGCGGAGGTCAGACGTGAGGAGGGGCCCCCAGTGGAGGGCGTGGCAGGTGTAAAGGTACTGAGGCAGAGTCTGGGCTCTGCCAGTGAGGGGGGCTGCTGAAGGCTGGGGGCTGGGCATGCAGGGGGTGGACACAAGCAGGCTGAGACCCCTCTGTGGCCAGGGCTGAAGGGAGACAGGGCGGGGTGGCCTGGACTCAGGTGTGCTCCCCACCCGACCCACAGGTGCAGATGCTCTATGAGGAAGCCCTGTACACGGTCCTTCACCGCGCAGGAACCATGGGCCCTGAGCAGGTGAACGACCAGGAGGCCCTACTGAGCTACCTTCAGCAGGTGAGCCCTGTCAGCCCCGCCCACCCTGCTGGCCAGGCCTGCCCCGCTCTGAGGATTGAGACCACTGCCCACCCCTGACCCACTCCCGTACCTGCTGACATTCTCATTACCCGAACAGCACACACACACACATGTGCGTGCAGGCAGACACGCACACACAGGCTGACAGGCACACCCAGAATGATGGAGCGATGGACAGACACACACAGAGAAGGGTAGAAAGAAGGACAAACCAAGGGATGGACACTCAGGAGGAAGGATGGATGCACAGACATACCTTTCCTCTTCACCTGTGTTCTCCCCTGACCCGCGAGGTTTGCGACCAGGCATCCCTGCCTGGGGCCATCCCTGAGGTCCCCGGGATGATGGCCAGCCCCGCCTCAGCGGTCACCTGGGCCCTCACACCTGCCTGCCCTGCACAGGTGTTCAGCACCAGCCCCGAAGAGCATGCTGAGGCCATTGAGCGCGTGAAGAAGGCCAAGGTGAGGCTGCTGCCCACCCAAGCAGACACTGACCTGCCGCAGTGCCCTTGGCCAGGGGTGAAGGGGTGAAGCGGGCACAGGGCAGGGCCCTGTCATGTCCATGCTGAGCCCTGGGAGGTCCCTCGGCACCCCTCTGCCTGCAGGCCCCTACGTACGCCCTGAAAGTTTCCGTCATGCGTGCCAAGAACCTGCTGGCCAAAGACCCCAATGGTGAGTGGGGACCAGCCGGGACCTTGGCCGCACCCAGGCCTTGTGGCCATGGAGGGATGGAGGGCCTGGGGTCAGAGGCTGAAGCACCCACCGTGTCCCAGGCTTCAGTGACCCATACTGCATGCTGGGCATCCTGCCGGCCTCGGGCACCCCGCGGGAGCCGGGCTCGCACAAGGAGCAGCGCTTCAGCTTCCGCAAGGGCAGCAAGCGTGGCGGCCCACTGCCAGCCAAGTGCATCCAGGTCACCGAAGTCAAGAGCAGCACCCTGAACCCTGTCTGGAAGGAGCACTTCCTCTTGTAAGGTCCCTCGCCCAGCTGGGCAGCAGAGTGGTCAGGCATGGGGCTGCTTGCAGGGCCAGAGCCGGTCCTGGGGCTGCATGCAGATGGCTGTGACCTGAGAGTGACAGCTCACAGCTGTCCCTGGTCTTAGTGACTGCCCCAGGGAAATGAGGGGGGCTGGTCATATGCCCACTTTCCAGAGGAGGAAACTGAGGCTCTGAGAGGGGCATCATGCCCCCATGGCCACACAGTCCAGATTCAAACCTGGGCAGCCTGTCTCCAAAGCAGGAGCTCATGACCCCTCCCTGTGGCTCTGGAAGTTGTCCCTGCCCCAGCCCTGGACCGAGGACCACCCCGAACCCTCATGGGCATCACTCTGTTCTCCTTATAGTGAGATCGAGGATGTCAGCACGGACCAGCTCCACCTGGACATCTGGTATTGGCCTCTGTGCCCTGTAGGGCTGGGGGTGTGGGCGTCTCTGGTCTGGGGGGAGTGGGGGGTGTACTCAGGGCTGGACTGGGCTCCAGGCAAGCCAGGCCCCCCCCTCTTGTCCCGACCCCCAGGGACCATGATGATGACGTGTCCCTGGTGGAAGCGTGCAGGAAGCTGAATGAAGTCATTGGCCTGAAGGGCATGAGCAGGTATGTCAGGTGGGACCCTTGTGCCCCTCAGACCCTGCACCAGCAGCTTGGCCTCGGGGGCCAGTGAGTGGTGGCTGGCTCCCCAGGGACCACAGACATGATGCCCATCCTGCTCTGCCCAGGTATTTCAAACAGATTGTCAAGTCAGCCCGTGCAAATGGGACAGCAGGGCCCACGGAGGACCATACCGATGACTTCCTTGGGTGCCTCAACATACCCATCAGGGTGAGTGGGCACAGGGGCTTCACTCATGCAACCTCTGCTGGTTGCACCACCCTCTTGGGGGACTGCCCATGGCTGTGTCTTGTGATCCCCCAAGAGTCTCCCATCCTTCTTGGGCTTGGGGGGCCACCGTGCTGGGTGGGGGGGCAGGATATCTTCCCAGGGCTTCCTGTGTCCAGGCATGCTGAGCACTCACTGTGTGCTGGTCACACGTGTTCAAGGGGGAGAGGAGGCCTGTGTTCTCCCAGTTCCCGGAGGGTCTGTGGGAGGAAGAGGGAGGAGGACTTGTGTGACCCCCCTTCCTCCAGGAGGTGCCTGTGGCTGGCGAGGACCGCTGGTTCAAGCTGGAACCGCGCTCCAGTGCCTCCCGCGTGCAGGGCGACTGCCAGCTGGTCCTCAAGCTCATCACCACGCAGGTGGGGAGCCTCAGGGACCCCACCCTGCACCCCCTGCCCTGCACCCCCACCCGTGGGCTGGGGCAGAGCTGGTGATGGGCGGTCTCTGCGTTCCAGAGGGACACAGCCATGAGCCAGCGCGGGCGGTCAGGCTTCCTGTCCTACCTGCTGCTGCTCAGCCGTCTGCTGCAGTTCGAGCACCGAACTGACGAGGTAGCGGTGTCCCCAGAGACCCGGGGGCGGCCAGGCGTGGCCTAGGAAAGGCGACCGGGGAGGCCGGAGATCGGGGCTGGGAGGGGATGGGGGTCTTCTGTCTCCACCCACGTTCGGCCTCTTCCCCAGCCCAACTCGAGCAGCTGGCGCGGCGAGCTCAGCGGACCTGCGGCCACCGTGCTGTGCCTGCACGGCGCGCAGAGCAACCTGTCGGCCCTGCAGCTGGCGGTGCTGTGAGTGGGCGGGGCCGCGAGGGCGTGGTGTGGGGAGAGGCGGTGCTGTGATTGGGGGGCAAGGGAAGGGGGTGGTGCTGCCGGTGGGCGGGACTGAGTGGGTGTGACCCCTAGCGGGCAGGGCACTAGGGCGAGGCCGGGGAGGGAGTGGTGCGCTGTGTGGGCGGGGCCCTATAAGGGGAGGGGCGGTGAGTGGGCGGGGCCTGGCAAGGTATGAGGCTGCGAGTGGGTGGGGTTCTGGAAGGGGCGGGGTGTCTAGTGGGCGGGACCGCGATTTGGGCAGGTGGGGCTTTGAGCGGATGGGGCCGCGAGGGGGCGGGGTGGGAGCTGGAGGCTCACGCCGGGCCACTTGGGGGACACGGTCTTGGGGGACCGGACATGACGTCGCTGTCCCAATCGTGGGCCGGGCCCCTACAGGCACTGGCAGGTCAGCAGCCGCCACCATCAGACCCGGACCCTGGACTACGGCTACCTGCTGGGGCTGCTGGAGGACATGCAGGCGCACTGGGAGGAGTTGGCCTCGCTGCCCCAGGAGCAGGTGGGCTCGGCCGCGTTGCTGAAAATGCCGTTCCTGGAGGGCGTGCCGTGGGCCTGCTCGGGCTGGGCAGACAGTGAGGGGCCGAGTTCTGCCCTGGCGGGAGCACGGCCTGGGAAGTCGATATGGAGTTAAACGGGTGAGAGAGGCTGTGCACCTGGGTCAGCAAAGCAACAGAGAAGAGTGGGGCAGAGGAAACAGTTGTGGTGCCGTGCAAAGGGCAGAGCCTTGAGGACGGGCTGGCCCCGCCAGGGGAGGGCGCTGAGGGATCAGCTCTGAAGGGCCCTGTCCCCCCAGGAAGAGAGCCTGGCCGACAGCTTCTCCGCCTTCTCTGAGTTTGGGCTGCGGCTGCTGCGCCAGCTCCGAGACTACTTCCCTGCCACCAACAGCACGGCCGTCTACCGCCTGGAGCTGCTGCTGAAGTGGGTGCAGCCGTGCATGGGGTCGGGGTAGGGGACCGGGTGGGGCAGCCTCCATCAGCAGGCGGCCCCTCACCCAGGTGTCTTGGCAAGCTGCAGCTCTTCCAGCCTGCCTTTGAGATCTGCCCGTTCGAGACGGAGCTCAACATGGACATCGCTGCTGCCCTGAAGGTGTGTCTAGGAGCCTGGTCTTGGCTAATTGTCCAGCCCCTGCCCTGCATCCCACAGCTGCCCTGCCCCCATGCCATGCCCCACTCCTGCCCCTGCCCCGTCCACTGGCCCTGGCTTGCTGTACTGCACACTTCATTGCCCTTCCTCCCTTCCACCACGCTGCCCTGGTGGTTTGCCTTGCAGAGAGGCAACCGGGAATGGTACGACAGGCTCCTGAACAGCAAGAGTCCTCGTGAGCAGGTGCCGCTCAGGGCCATGGCCACAGGGGAGGGGAGGCAGGTGGCAGGTGAGTGCAGGCCAAAAGGTCAGTGTGAACCGGGCTTCCTTGCAGCCGGGGCCGCAGCGCCTTGTGGGGCTGGTCGAGCTGGCTGACGCCGTCTACGAGGACCTGCAGTCCTGCTACGGCATCTACGCCAGCCTCTTCCACAGGTGGGCCCGGGCTCTCCCTGCTGCCCCTGCACCCAGCCCTTCAAGTGCTGCCGCCGGGTGGGGGTGGGGACGAGCAGGTGTCTGAGGTGTGTCCTTTGCAGCATTGTCAAGGTCGACTTCTTCACCCTCACCTTCCGGCAGCTGGAGCGCCTGGTGAGGAGGGGGCAGTGGGGAGAGGCCCCCTGACTGGGAAGGGGCCTGGGTTTCCTTGTTGGCGTCGGCCTGACTCAATCCTCCTGGGCAGGTGGCTGAGGAGGCATGGGTGTTGACAGAGGAGCTGAGTCCCAAGATGACCCTGGAGGTGGCCTCAGGGCTCTTCGAGCTCTACCTGACCTTGGCAGACATCCAGTGCTTCTGGAGCAGCATCCCGGGCCGGTGGGTACCCTGCACCACCTGTCCCCCTGCCCCTTCTGGCACCGTCCCCACTTGTCTCCCCCACCTTACCCTTCCTCCAAATGTCCCCCTCCCCCCTGCCCCACCTGTTCCCCCCTCGTCCACTTGTCCTCCTCCCCCACCTGCCCCCAGCCCCCCTGCCCCATCTGGCCCCCTTCCCACCTGTCTCCTCCACCTTTCCCCTCCCCCACCTGTCCCCACCCCATCTGTCCCCTTCCCCTAGCTGCCCTCCTGCACCACCTGTCTCCTTCCTTCCCCTTATTTCCCTCCCCCACTTGTCCCCTTTCCCCCCCATCCTCCCACCCCACCTGTCCTCCAGCTCCCTCTAGGAGGGCCCTTTGAGGCAGGCTCTGTCGGGTTCCCCCTTAGTTCAAGAACCTGGGACGTGCTGGCTTAAGGTGTCTGAGTCTGAGAGCTCTGACTGGCCTTCTGTCCTAGGGACAGCCGCTCCCTGGCGCTGGCTGGCATCCACGCCCCATTCCTGCCCGCTGTGAAGCTTTGGCTGCAGGTGCTGCGGGACCAGACCAAGTGGAGGCTTCAGGGAGCTGTGGACGTGGACACAGTAAGTGAGCACCCAGGCCTGAGGGTGCTGGGGTCATTGGGCCCCCCTAGCAACCCAGGCCTCCTCCTGCCTTCCTAGTTGGAGCCCATGGATGCCTCCTCCAAGCACAGCAGCTCCGCAGCCACTGCAAGCCTCTGCTTCAGCCACATCCAAGAGCTGTGGGCCCGCCTGGCGTGGCCGGACCCTTCCCAGGCCCAGGGGCTGGGCACCCAGCTCAGCCAGGTGCGTTGGCTGTGGGGTGGGGAGTAGGGCCCAGGAGGAGATCGGGGTCCAGAGGGCAGCAGGGCAGGCAGACACGGTCCATGGCTCCCAAGTCCCCATCTCCCACTCCAGGACTTGTGTGAGGCTGCCCTCTTCTACACCCAGCTGCTGCGGAAGAAGGTGGACGCTCAGCCCGGGGCTGCAGGCGAGGCAGTGAGCGAGCCGGTGAGCGGGCTGGCGGGCAGGCGGGAGAGGGCAGGAGGACACCACAGGACCGCCAACCCACCAATGTCCGGCGCACCTCCCCAGCTCTGTGTGGTCCTCAACAACGTGGAACTCCTGCGCAAAGCTGCCGGGCAGGCGCTGCGGGGTCTGGCGTGGCCAGAGGGGGCCGCAGGCCTCGAGGGGGTGCTCCCACGCCCCCTGCTCAGCTGCATGCAGGCCCTGGACGAGGACCTGCAGCAGGAGGCCCACACTGTGACGGCGCACCTGACCTCCAAGGTGGGCAGGGAGGGGGGTGGGGGACCTGGCTGCCCCCACAGCCCCACAGTGCTGAGCGCTGCCTCCCTCAGACGGTGGGTGACATCAGGAAGTACGTGCAGCACATCAGCCTCTCGCCCGACTCCATCCAGAACGACGAGGTGCGCGCCTGGCCGGCCGAGGGCTCCGCATGGTGGGGGGGGTGTGCTTGTGGGGTGGGGGCCCAGGCACAGTCCGGCCCTGAGGACCCTGTCCATAGGCCGTGGCCCCACTCATGAAGTACCTGGACGAGAAGCTGGCCCTGCTGAACGCTTCGCTGGTGAAGGAGAACCTGAGCAGGTACGGTCCAGGATGGGTGGAGCAGGGCCGGCCTGTGGACTGCTCACAGACGCTGAGTGTCCCCGCAGAGTGCTGGAGGCCCTCTGGGAGCTGCTGCTGCAGGCCATTCTGCAGGCACTAGGTGCAAACCGCGACGTCTCTGCCGACTTCTACGGCCGCTTCCACTTCACGCTGGAGGTAGGGCCAGCTGGAGCCCTCCCTGCTGGAGCTCTGGGCCCTCTCCCCGCTGGCCCAGGGCGACAAGGCTGCTGACCCTCCCCGTTCCCCTGTTGCCCGTCTACTTGGATGCCTGGCCTTCCCAGCCTGGACAGCTTCTCCTCTGGGGATCCACCCAGGCCGTAGTTCCTCCCTGGAGCCCTGTGTCAGTAACCCCTGGGCCACCTGTTAAAACAGCGGTCTGGCCTTGGGTCCTGGGGGTTTCTGAGGTGCTCCAGGGGTGACAAGTGGCTCTGCCCTGGGCTCCTGGGAGCTGCTCAAGGCTTCATCTGTCTCCGCCCACTGTCCCCACCCTGACATCTCTTCCTTCTCCCTGTGCCCCAGGCCCTGGTCAGTGTTTTCCACGCTGAGGGTCAAGGTCTGCCCCTGGAGAGCCTAAGGGATGGAAGCTACAAGGTGAGGCCTGGCCCCAAGGGTATCTGATGGAGGGAAGGGGAGGCGTGGACAGCGGGGACCTGAGTTCAGCCACTGGCCATGTGTGACCTGGGGCTGTGAGGAGTCAGCCCCCACCGGCCGCTGCCCGCAGAGGCTGGAGGAGGAGCTGCGCCTGCACAAGTGCTCCACTCGCGAGTGCATCGAGCAGTATTACCTGGACAAGCTCAAGCAGGTAGCGCACCCGCCCGGGGTGGGCACGCAGCCCCGCCCCTGGACGTCCCTGAGCCCCGCTCACTGGGCCACGGGCCTTTCCACAGAAGTCCCTGGAGCAGAACCGGTTCGGGCGCCTGAGTGTCCGCTGCCACTACGAGGCAGCTGAGCAGCGGCTGGTGGTGGAGGTGCTGCACGCCGCTGACCTGCTCCCCTTGGACGCCAACGGTGAGGGAGAGGGCTGTGGCGGGGTGGGGGCCGCCGCGGCAGACAGTGCAGTCTGCTCACTGCCACTGCTGGGTCCCCCAGGCCTGAGCGACCCCTTTGTGATTGTGGAGCTGGGCCCTCCACACCTCTTCCCGCTGGTCCGCAGCCAGAGGACCCAGGTCAAGAGCCGGACGCTGCACCCCGTGTACGACGAGCTCTTCTACTTGTGAGTGTCCCGCCCTGCCCAGCCCACCCCGAGTGAGTGGGGTGCAGGGCTCTGGGTGACCGCCTTCCACCTGCAGCTCTGTGCCTGCAGAGGCATGCCGCCGCCGTGGCGCCTGCGTGCTGTTCACGGTCATGGACCACGACTGGCTGTCCACCAACGACTTTGCTGGGGAGGCGGCCCTTGGCCTGGGCAGCATTGGCGGCGTCGCGCGGCCCCCAGTGGGAGGGAGCGTGAGGGCCGGGCAGCCCATCACCCTGCACCTGCGTCGGCCCAGAGCCCAGGGTGAGTGACAGGGGGTGGGGGGGGGGGTGGGGCCACTGGCTGGCCAGGCCTGATGCCCACCCCGCCCTCTCGCAGTGAGGTCTGCACTGCGGATGCTTGAGGGCCGTGCCAACAAGGAGGCACAGGAGTTTGTCAAGAGACTCAAGGAGCTGGAGAAGTGCATGGAGGCAGATCCCTGAGCACCCGCGTGGCCGCCAGCCCCAGGCCCTCCTCAAGTCGCTGTGGTGTTTTTTAGCCCTGTGGTCAGCTTTGTGCAGCCAGGGCTCGCGGCGCCCCTTGCCCTGCTGCGTGGCATGCATGCTGTGGCTGGACCCCCCAGCCCGTCTGCCTGGCTGTGTCTGTGTGGTGTGTGCTGTGAACCCCTTGGGCCCAGCAAGCCTCGCCCCACCCTGGATCTAGGCGGCTGATTCAGTGGGGCCTGGCCAGCACCTGCCCCCGCTGGACGCAGAGCAGAGTGGGCCTGGCCACCAGGTGAGCTTCCCCACCTGCTCCCTCGGGTTCCAGACATGGCACAAGGCTGCTGGTCTTAGAGCAGCATTCTCAGTGGGGTGGCTCTGCTCCCCAGGGGACAATAGGCCATGCCTGGGGACATTTTTGGTGGTCATCACTGGAGGTGAAGGCAATGCTACTGGCCCCAGTGGGTAGAGGCCAGGGATGCTTCTTGACATCCTGCAGTGAACCAGATGGCACCCTCCCCCCAAGAAAGAATGGTCCAGCCCCAGTGTCACCAGTGCTACAGAGGAGACCATGTCTTAGATGAAGCTCTGTCCGCTCTCTCTCCTGGGGGCAGGGGAGGCGGGCAAGGCCTCACTAGGCAGAGAAGCAGGAAAGCCTGAGTTTGAGTCGAGAAACAGCTCCCAGAGCCCTAGGTGGAAGGAGAGGGTGAGCATCCACAGGGTTCCCACCCTCTCCTGGCTCCAGAATCCTCCACCCACAGGGCCTGCCGAGGGGAGGTTTGCTAAGTGCTACATCAGTCTCCAGTCCCCACCTGGCTCCTGGGCCCAGGAGAAGGTCCCCTCGGCTCACTCTGTGAGCCTGGGGATGTCGCCCGAGGCTGGTGTGTCAGTGTAAGGGACCGTACAGACTGGTTGGCTGTCCGACTTCTCCTTTCACGTACACATACGTGCCCACACAAGAGCTACTCCGTGGCCTGCCATCCCCACAGCCCAGACCCTTCCAGGCAGGGTCTGCCTCACCAGAGGCGGAGAGTCCCCCAAACCCTCAGGCCAAGTGTGAAGAAACAGAGGCTCACACTGGGGTCTCCTTGGTCTGCAGCTTCATTGGCAGGGCTCCGAGGCAGGACCCAGAGCCAGGCCATGTTAGAAGTGCTGGGAGAGAACCTGGACAGAGTCCAGTCCTGCTGGCAGCTGCAAGGGGCCAAGGCCACCAGGCCTGCCTGTGTTCCCACGAGTTCCGCCGCCATCTCTAGATTTCCTTATCACTCTGCCTCGAAAAATACACGTGTCCGCAACCTTCAGTCTCTCTGCCGTTTCTTGATTCCTTTCCAAACCTCTGTGGGGGCCCGGGCCTCAGCCCCTCGCTCTGGAGTCCCCTCCTTTTCGGAGCAGCTGCTGCTTCCTTCTTGCTCAGGATCAGGCCCATGTTCCTCAGGCTCATCCTCACTGTCACCGTCACTGTCACCACTGTCCATGGGCAGCCTGGGGGTGGTGGTGGGAGAGTATGTTCACTAAAGATGTCATCCCTGCCAGACTCACCCATAAAAGCTCCAAAGCTGAGGATAGAGTCCTCCCATTCTGTGTACTTGAAACCAAAACCTCTCCAGTGGCATGTCCAGATTCCCTTGTTCACGGTCAGAAAACCACCATGTGTTGTTTAGGACACTGCCCCCCACAGCAGGAGGGGCTGAGGCCAGAGGCCGAGGAGAGCCCTGGGTCTGGGCTGTCACGACTGGGAAGCTCAAGGACCTACCGGGTGCCAGCCACGGGCCTGTTGGGGTTTGCAAACTCTCTCCCTGAATCCACGTCAAAGGGATCTGAGCGGAGAGAGCCAAGAGAAAAGTACCTGTAGGTAAGCTTACAGCAGAACCGAGTGTCCCCCAAGCTGTGGCAGGAAGGACCCCCCTGGGTTTCTCAAAAGGAAGTGGCAGGCCTGAAGGGTCCTGACTCCCACCTAGGGGCTCGCATCCATGCCAGGCCTCACCAATTTCCTCCTCCTCGGGGTGCTCCTTGGCGTGGACCAGGAACTCCTGCTCTGCCTGCAGCACCTCCTCGGGGCTGGTGCAGGCTGCGTACTTGTCCAGGAGCTGGCGGTTCAGGTCTAGGAAGCCCTTGCCCCACTTGAACTTCCGCAGCAAAATAACAGCAAGGTCTGAGAAGCCTGTTGGTGCGGGAACAGGCAACCCAAGGATGACGGCGATCTCTCCTGTCGCCCTCACTGCTGGGAGGTGCTGCTGCCCCCGGAACTGCGAGTCCCTGTCAGACACCATCCTAGAGTCCAGACAGCCCAGGCCCCCTCACCAGCTTCTGCCTCCGCAGCCCACTAAGTCCCTCTCCCCAAGTCTCACAGGACCGCCCTTCTGGGCCTCTATGTGGACTCTAAGTCCTGAGGATGAGCTGAGGGGTGACGGAGGGCTCTAGGGCAGTGGTGCCATGACAAGGAGGAGCCAAATACAAGCGCTTGTGGGCCACTGTTCATTCTCCTCCACCTCAACCTCACAGGCCGAGGGCTTAAGTGGGAGTTGGGATCAAAACCCTGGCCTGTCTATCTTGACCACCTCCCCACATACCCTCACATTACTCCTAGGCCTTGCCAGCAGAAAACACACTGCTGGGAGCAGAGCCAGACCTCCAGGCTGCCAGGACCCGACACTCACCCAGGATGCAGAAGGTGGCCGCAAAAGCCTCCACGCAGGACAGTTTGCAGGGCCGGCCATAGTTCACAGGGTTGGCGGCCACCAGGTGGGGCAGCAGCCGCAGGTGGCCCCCCCCGCATCTTCCCAAATGGTGTCTCATCCAGTCTGGCCCAGGAGCAGTCGATGACAGCGACCCCAGATTGTGCCACTAGCTGTCTGCCAGGAGCAGAGAAGGGCTAGGTTCCGGGTTGATATGTCCTTGGAGGCTGGCCTCACTGGGGATACAAGGGCATCATTCCCCTACCGCCAAACACCCCCCAAGCGCCCTCATGGCCCAAACTTTCCAGACAGCTGGGGAGGGGGGAAGCATTCCTGGAGCAGGCTCATTTATTCACTCAACAAACGTTTATTGAGGTCTGCTGTATACTGGGCTCTATGCTAGGCAATAGAGACGAACTAAACAAATAAGTACGAATAGATGAGCCCTAGAAAGAATGATGCGCTACAGCCGAGGGCTTATTAAGACGGGAGCGTCCAGGAAGGCCCCCCGCCCCCTTCTTCCGTCCCCGGGCCTCTCGCGCCTACCTGTCCGCAGGGGACACGTACTGGGAGGCCATGGGGCTGAGCACGAGGCCACCGAACCTGTGGCCCAGGCGCAGGCAGCGCACCAGGCCCAGGCGGGCCAGCTTGCGGCCGGTGCAGCGCCGGGGGTCGCAGTGGCCCAGCTCCCACATGGCCAGCGCGCAGGGCAGCCGCGGCGGGCCCGGGCTGTCCTCGTCCTCGTCCGCCTCTGGCTCCACGGCCGCTGCACCGGGGCAGAGAAGGGCACTCGGCCTCAGTGGGCCGGTCTCTGGCATCCGACCTCCAGCCCGGCCCCGACCCCGGTCACGCCCCACTCACCACGCAGCGCGGCGCCCACCTCCTCCGCGAAGGCCTCCAGGGAGCGGCCCGCAGGGCGCCGAGCGCGGCCGCCTTCAGCTCCGGCCCCGCGCGCAACCTTCCTGCGGCCCATGGCTCCGGGTCCCTTCCGCGGGCCGCCGGGGCGCCCGGGCTTCTGCGCCTGCGCCGGGCGCCACTTCCGGTTCCGGGGGCCGCTCACGTGACCCGCCGACGCTCACGTGACCGCCCGCCCGGCCGGCGGCGGAGCGATGGCGGCGTGGTTGGCGCGCCAGCTGCTGTTGCTGCTGCTGCTGCTGCTGCTGCTCGGGCCCGCGACGCGAGGTGAGTGTCCGGCCGCCCGCGCCCCGCCCAGGCCCCCGCAGCCGGAGCCCCTTCCCGACCCGTCCCCGCGCCCTCCTCACCGCCCGCTCCCCGCAGGGCCCGCGCCGGCAGCTGCCGCCAAGATGAAGGTGGTGGAGGAGCCCAACACGTTCGGGTGAGCGGGCGCGCGGCGCGCGGGGCGGCCGAGGGGCGGCCCGGGCCCGCCTCCCCCTGACCCTCCGTCTCCCGCAGGCTCAACAACCCGTTTCTGCCGCAGACCAGTCGCCTCCAGCCCAAGAGGGACCCTTCCCCCGTGTCTGGTGCGTGCGGGACCCTGGCCGCGGACGGGGCGGGGCCAGGAGGGGGCTGGCCGGGCTTCCCAACCGGCGGGGCCGGGTCAGCGCTGAGGAGCCTGCTCGAGGGGGGCCGGGGAGGGAAGGGCGGCCTCGGATGAGGGGCCCTGAAGGTTCGGGCCTGGAGGATCACGCGTTCGTTTGTCAGCCTTTTAAAATTATTTTTAAGCGCGAGATAATATTCCAGGGCGTTCTTGTACTAAGTTAGTTATCACCTGACGCAGCCCTTTATTTCCTTCTCTAGAGGTGATCTCTGTTAAGAGTTCCGTGGTCTGTCCTTCTGGATCTATTTTATGCTTTTACGTGCACAAGTATACGAGTAAAAAACGTCTAGGAATTTTTTTGTGATCTTTGCTGCCGTTTTTTGCAGCAGTGTTACTACACAGGGTTGCTAATTTGCAGTTGTTGCTCACTGTGTGTCTTGCGCTCTTCATGGTGTGGGATGTAGGTCTTCATTCTTTTCACTTGATGCTTAGTAGATGGCTCTGCGTTCCTTTATTGTCAAGCCTTGTGGTGGTTGCGTTTTTTGGCCCATGAGAAACAGTGGCGTGGAGAACATCCCTCACACGGCCTTTTCTGTGCCTGTGTGAGTGGCTTCCTAAGGCAGGATCCCAGAAGTGGAATTGCTGGGTCATTTGTGAGTTTTAAATATAGCAAAAATCCGAGAATCTTTTTGTTGGATTCTACCGTGTGTTAGGGTCTGTGCTGGGGATGGGGAAATGAACAAAACATTCAGTGCCTGTTCTCAGAGCTGAAGACAAGGTCTAGTGTGGGGGGGAGGCAGTAAACAGATGGAAGTAAAATGCAGAATGACCGATGTTGTCCAGTGCTCTGTAGGTATGGAAAGCAGGGGGAGGGGGTGTTATTTAGGGAGTCAGGAAAAGACGGAAGCGACCTTTTGGCCAAAACGTGAAGGAGAACAGGGAGGAAGGGATGTGGATATCTGGGGGCAGAGGAGCTGCGCAAAGGGAGTGGCCAGATAATGGCCTTGAACAAGGAGGCCAGGGCCACGGGGGCTGGGGGCCAGTGAGAGCAGGCATAGAGGCAACAGGTGTGAGCTCTCACTCTAACCGCATTGTCCCAGCTTTTTATTATGAAAAGCATCGAAGAGGACATGGAAGGAATGGGACAGTGAACAACAGCTAACATTTTGCCACACGCGCATCATCTTCCTCTGTCTTCATTTTGTAAAAAGTGAACTTTCATTTTCTGAGTCATTTGAAAGTTGGTTACAAACATAATGACACTTTATCCCCAATACTTCCAGTGTGAATCTGTCACCCAAAAAACTTAGAGGTAATTCTATAATACAACCAGTCCACATCCACATCCCCCAGTTGTCTCAAGAATGCCTTCTTGGGGCCAGTCCCGTGGCTGGGTGGTTAAGTTCGCACACTCCGCTTTGGTGGCCCAGGGTTTCGTTGGTTCGGATCCTGGGCTCAGACATGGCACCACTCCTCAGGCCTTGCTGAGGTGGCATCCCACATAGCACAGCCAGAAAGACCTACAACTAGAATATACAACTATGTGCTGGGGGGCTTTGGGGGAGAAGGAGAAGAAAAGGAAAAAACAGATGTTAGCTCAGGTGACAATCCAAAAAAAAAAAAGAATGCCTTTTACAGCTGTCCCACCCGCCCCGCCCCAGGCTCAGTCATGGGTCCCACACCCGTGTGGTTAATTATGTGTCTTTAGTCTAAACTTGGAACAGGCTCCTCCACCCCTGCCCCTTTGCAAAGTTTTCATGACGTTGACTTTTGGAATTGTCCAGGCCGGTTGTCTTACGGAGCATTGGACCCCCTGGATTTGTCTGCTTCGTGCTGTCGTAGAGTTTCTTCTCACTTCCCCAGTGTGTTCCCTCAATGGGAAGATGGGCCTGGAAGCCTGAGCACAGTCAAGTGAGCACTTTGGGCGGGAGTCCTTCCCAGAGAGGCAGTGGACTTCGTACGGCATCGCGTCAGGGCCACATGGGACTGCGACTGAGTGCTGCCAGGGTCTGTCCGTTGAGGAGGTGGCTCCAGCCTCTGCTCTCAGCACGCTGCCTGCCAGCGGCCCTTTGGTCCTGAATGTACTGTCTTGTGCACCCTCCCACTCCAGCCTGATGGGGGTAGGAAAGTGCTTGTTTTCTGCTTCTCAACGCGCCTTCTGCGTTTCTTAGCTGGTGACTTCTGGTAAAGAGCATTCCTTTCCCCTCTTTTCTCTCTCTCTCCTTTTTGAATATCATTATTGGCTCAGATTTAATCCATATTTTTATGGAGATATTATTGACATGTTCAGTTTGATGAAGATTGACAGTTGAGCACATTCATGTAATTGCCACCCAAAACAAGATAGAGAACATTTCCATCACCCAGAAAAGTCCTGTGTGTCACTTTCCAAATCCCCTGCCCCATCACTTTCTGGTGTCTGTCCCTGTAGATTGGTCTCCTGTGTGCTTGGACTTCAGATAAGTGGAGTCATTTAACATACACTCCGGTGTCTGGCTTCTTTCTGAGCATCATGTTTTGGGGATTCATCTATGTTGTTGCATGAACCACTGTTTTTTTCTCATCGCTGAGTACATATAAAAACTGTGAAATCTGGGGCTGGCCCGGTGGTGCAGTGGTGAAGTGCGCACATTCCACTTCGGCAGCCCAGGGTTCGCCGGTTCGGATCCTGGGTGTGGACATGGCACCACTTGTCACACATGCATCATCTTCCTCTGTTTCATCTTCCTCATGCCATGCTATGGTAGGCATCCCACGTATAAAGTGGAGGAAGATGGGCACAGATGTTAGCTCAGGGCCAGTCTTCCTCAACAAAAAGAGGAGGATTGGCAGCAGATGTTAGCTCAGGGCTAATCTTCCTCAAAAAAACCCCACAAAAAACAACTGTGAAATCTGTGTGTGGTCTGTGCTTTAGTTCATTGCAGTGTGCCAATGTCAGTTTCCTAGTTTTGGAGATGTACTGTTACATAAGGTGCTGGCATGGAAGGAGGCTGGGTGATGGTACAGGGATCTCTCTGTGTAAGTTTTGCAACATCTTCTAAGTCTATAATTATTTCTAAATAAAAAACATACACCATACACATATGTATATTTATGCTGGAAGAATAGATGAAATCCATGTGATTTTAAGTTTCCAAGTGAAATTAATATTACAGGGTTTCTTTCTTTCTTTTCTACTCTGTGTCCTTTTCTCTAACTGAAAAGCTAGGTTCCTTAATCACATAAATATATTAACTGGCTTTCTCCTATAATTTACATAAGATACTTTCAGAATTATAACAGTATTACTACCAACCATAAAATGATGAGTGAAGTTTGAGGGTTTTTGCAGTTCATTTCAGAATGTAACCACCTGGGTGGGGCATTCAAGCCCCGTGGTACGGGGCTGACCACGTCATTCTTTTCTCTTGTCAGTCTGACTTCGCGTTCTGTCCATGTGTTTCTGCTTGCACTCAGTTGTAGTGCTTGCTATATGTATTTTGTGCTTTTTCTTTTTTCTTCACCTTAAGAATGTTTGTGCTGCGGACACTTTGAAGCATATGTGAAAGCAGAGCGTGTATGAGGGCGCAGGAGCCTCACGCAGCTCCCCTCACCCTGTCTTCTCTGCCAGCTGCGGCTTTGAAACACATTCCTCACAACTTGCTTCATTTGTAAATATTTTGTATCTCCTAAGGGCATAGCCACAGTATCATCATCACACTTAAAAAAGCGATAATTCCTTACAGATCAACAAAAACCCCTTCAGTGTTTTGGATTCTTTGATCGTCTCAGGAATTTCTAAAGCGGGTTTGTCGAGTCGGCATCTTGGGGCTCCGTGCTGCGCGTGCTCTGTCCCCTGGAATCTGCAGATTTCCCTCTGTTGCCTTGCAATGTATTTATTGCAGAAGTGGCATCTTCTGTTTCCCACACTCTGGATTTTGTTTGTTGCATTCCCGCAGGGTTCAACATTTTGCCTTCATCTGTCAACTGGAATGAAGGCACTCCTATTTTTTCCTTTCCAGTCTGTCAGCCTTTTCTTTCTTTTTCTTGCCTGCTGCCCTGGCCAGGCTCCTGTGTTCAAGAGAAGTGGGGAAGGGGCATCCCTGCCCTGCTCTCCGGGGTCAGCCAAGGGTGTCTGTAGACGTCCCTTGTCGGGAGAGTGGCGTCCTGCTCCTGGTGGCTGAGTTTGTCCCGTGCGCGGATGCTGGATTCTGTCAGATGCGTTTTTGCACCTGATGGGGATGCTCTTGGGTTTTCCTTTTTCAGGCTGTTTACCTAGAGACAGCACTGGTTTGTGAATGTTGAGCCAGCCTGTATTCTTGGCCTAAACCCTACTTGGTCATGATTAATACATACATGTTTTATATATTGCTGGATTTATTGATTTATTTACCTATTTTGAGGAAGATCAGCCCTGAGCTAATATCTGCCACCAATCCTCCTCTTTTTTCTTTTGCTGAGGAAGACTGGCCCTGAGCTAACATCCATGCCCATCTTCCTCTACTTTGTATGTTGGATGCCTGCCACAGCATGGTTTGCCAAGCGGTGCATAGGTCTGCACCCGGGATCTGAACCAGCAAACCCCGCGCTGCCAAAGCAGAACGTGCGAACTTAACCACCATACCACTGGGCCGGCCCCCTATATTTAACTTTTTGAGGAACTGCCAAACTGTTTCCAACAGTGGCTGCACCATTTTACATTCCCACCAGCAGTGCACAAGGGTTCCAGTTTCTCCACATCCTCAGCAACACTTGCTATTTTCTGTTTTTTTGATAATGATCATCCTAATGGGTGTGAGGCAATATCTTGGTGATATTGAGCATGTTTTCATGTGTTTATGGGCTGTTTGGTATAGCTTCTCGGAGAAATGTCCAGTCAGTCTTTTGTCCATCTTTTAATTGGGTTGTTTGGGTTTGTCTCTTGTTATAGGAGTTCTTTGTACATTCCAGATATTGCCCTTCTTAGATGCGTGACTTGCAAATATTTGCTTTCTGTGGGTTGTCTTTCCACCTGTTGATGCTGTCCTTTGATGGACAAGTTTTCCATTTTGACGAAGCCCAATTTGTCTGTTTTTCCTTTTGCTGCCTGTGCGTTTGGTGTCATATCAGAAATCATCGCCACAGTGAAATCATGAAGATTTCGCTTTGTTTTCTACTGAGTCTTGCAGTCTTAGCCTCTGACCTGTTTTAGCTGATTTTTGTGATGGATTGCATTGAATCATAGACCGCTTTAGGTAGTTTTGACTTATTATTATGAAATCTTCCATTCCATGAACACAGGATATCTTTCCATTTATTTATGTATCTTTAATTTCTTTCAGCAATACCTTGTAGTTTTCAGTGTACAAGTGGTTTGCGTCCTTGGTTTTTATTCCTAAATACTGTTCTTTTTGATGCTATTGTAAATGGGACTGTATTCCCAAATTTCCTTTTTGGAGTGTGCATTGTTAGCAAATAGAAACACAACTGGTTTTTGAGTGTCAGCTTTGTATCCTGCAACTTGCTGAATTTGCTTGTTAGCTCTCACAGGTTTTGGTCGAATCTTTAGGTGTTCTGTGCATGTGGCCATGTCCTCTGCAGACACGGCGGTATAGTTTTACTTACTCCTTTCTGTCGTGGCCGCCTTTTCTTTCTTTTTTTGCCTAATTGCTCTTGCTAGAACCTCCAGTAGGATGATGAACAGTGACTGGCACTGCTGAGAGCATCTGTGTCTTGGTCCTGATCTTGGGGGAAAGCTCTCAGTCTCTCAGCACTTGGTGTCAGCCATGGGTTTGCATCTATGCCCTTTATCGTGTTGACCAAGTTTCCTTCTAGTCCTCATACGCTGAGTGTTTTTATCATGAAAGAGTGTTGAGTTTTGTCAAGTGCTTTTTTCTGCCTCGACTGAGGTGATCATGTGGGTTTTTCCCCTTCCTTCTGTTAATGGGGTGTATTACATTGATCAATGTTTATATTTTGAACCATCCTTACATTTGAGGAGTAAACCCCAGTTGGTCCTGGTGTAGAATTCCTTCAACGTGCCATTGAACTGAGCTTGCCAGCATTCTGTTGAGGATTTCTGCGTCAGTGTTCGCAGGACCTCGATCTGTGGTTTGCTCGTAGCTGTCTTTGGCTTTGATATCAGGATGCTGCTGGCCTCGCAGAATGAGTCAGGAAGCGTCCCCCCGCTTTGGGTTTTTGGTAAGACTTGAAGAAGGATTGGTGGATTGTGTGTTTCTAGGAATTTGTCCATTTCATCTAGGCTCTCAGTTTGCTGGTGTACATTGCATTGTATTCTCAGAATCCTTATCATTTCTGTAAAGTTGGTAGTAAAGTCCCCACTTTCCTGATTCGTCTTTTTTTCTTAGTCCCCCTGGCTGTAAAGGTTTGCTGATGTCGTTGATCTATTCAAAGAAGCAGCTTTAGGTTCTGTACCAGTTTTTCTGTCTCTGCTCTGGT
The DNA here is from genome assembly GCF_021613505.1 of Equus quagga. NCBI lineage: Eukaryota > Metazoa > Chordata > Mammalia > Perissodactyla > Equidae > Equus > Equus quagga. The sequence goes on from NC_060273.1 coordinate 1,236,727, forward strand.
CTTTATTACCTTCTCGCTCTGCTAGCTCTGGGTTTGGGCTGCTCTTCCTTTCCTAGTCCCTTACGGTGTGAAAGTCAGGCTGATTTGAGATCTTGTTTCAAGTGTGTTTACAGCTGGACGTTCCCTCCTAGCACAGCTTCCACTGGTCCCAGATAAGCTTTGTACCTTTTGTTTTTGTCTCAAGTATTTTCTAAATTCTCTTGTGATTCTGACCCAGTAGTTAAGATAAATTCCCACTTTTGCTTCTGCTCTTTATTTCTGGTTTCATTCCATTGTGATCAGAAAAGAGACTGTACGATTTCAGTCTTTGTTCAGATTATTAAGAACTAGTTTTGTTGCCTAACATATGGTCTGTCCTGGAGAATGTTCCATGTGCACTTGAAAAAAACACATATTCTGGGGCCGGCCCGGTGGTGCAGCGGTTAAGTGCTCATGTTCCACTTCCGTGGCCCAGGGTTCGCCATGGCACCCACCGCTTGTCACGCCATGCTGTGGCAGGCGTCCCACATATAAAATAGAGGAAGATGGGCACAGATGTTAGCTCAGAGCCAGTCTTCCTCAGCACAAAGAGGAGGATTGCCAGTAGTTAGTATAGGGCTAATCTTGCTCAAAAGCAAACAAACAAACAAACAACCCTATATATTCTGCTCTTGGGCGGAGCGTCCTGTTAGGTCCAGCGGGTCCAGTGTTGCTCCAGTCCTGTCTCCTTAGAAGTGGGGTGGAATTGCGCAAGTCTCCCCTTCAGCTCTGTCGGTGTTGCTTCATCTGTTTCCAAGCTCTGACGCTGGGTGCACTGGTCGATGATTGTTCAGTTTGTGCCTCAGTCTGTTTGTGTGACCTGGTGTCGTGGCCCCAGCTCTCGGGTTGCTGTGCGCGGGAGCTCCTCCCACCTGTCGCTCTCAGCCTGCTTGAGCCTTTACACCTCCGGCGAGCCTCTCCCAGGCGGTGTGCCCTCGGAGCCTGTTCGCTTCTCCATCCAGCCAATCCCTGCCTTTTGCATGGAGAGTTTAATCCATCGGCATTTACAGTAAGCATTGATAGGGAAGGACTTACAGGAGACAAATGGCAAAAGCACATCTTGTTGCTGGATTGTCCCTCGTTTCCTCCATTACTTTGTGTCAATTTTTTCTAGATGGCAGGTTTTTGTTTGTTTTGTACAGAAGATTGGCCCTGAGCTAACATTTGTGCCAGTCTCCCTCTACTTTGTATATGGCACGCCACCACAGCAGGGCTTGATCAGCAGTGTGTAGGTCTGTGCCTGGGATCCAAACCCACAAACCTGGGGCCACTGAAGCAGAGCACGAACTTAACCACTATGCCACCAGGCCAGCCCCTCTGGCTGACAGGTTTCTATTTCCTTCTCTTCTTTTGTGTACATCCTACAAGCTGTTTTCTTTGTGGTTACCATGGGGATTACATAACATCCTAAAGTTATTAAAGTCTAATTTGACTTTATGTCAGCTTTACTTGTCACATGCAGAAACTACTCCCATAGTGCTCTGTCCCCCCAGCGCTATTGCCCTTGCGGATTCTGTCTTTAAACACTGGGTGCCACTGAGGCAGATTTATAATTATTTCTTATGCAGCTGTCTTCAGTCCTGTAGATTTACAAGTCAAGATTACAACAGAACTGGCTGTGATTTGCTCGCATCTTTGCCTTCCTTGGAGCCTCTTACAGCCCTTCATTTCAACTTGAAGGACTCCCTTCTGCACATCTCATCGGGCAGGTCTGTTGATAACCAACTCCCTTGGCTTTTGTTTTACTAGGAGTGTCTTAATTTCACCCTCATTTTGGAAGGATAGTTTTCCTGGATGTGGAATCTTTCCTTTCTTTCATCCCACATCACCCCACTACTTTCTGGCCTCCAAGGTCTCTGCAGAGAAGTCAGCAGGGAATCTTACTGAGGACCCCTTGACATGACGAGTCACTTCTTGCTGCTTTCAAGACTTGGTTTGTGACATTTTTCTTACGTGGGTCCCTGAGTTATCACACTAGGAGTTCAGTGAGCATCTTGGATTTCTAGATTCATGTCTCTTGTCAAATAGGGAGGTTTTGACAATCATTTCCTCAGATCCTGTCTCCCTTCTCCTTCTGAGACCCCCATAATGTGCCCCAGGTCCCTCAGGCTCTGGTCACTGCTGCTGCTTCCGTCTGCTCAAGTCTCTTGTGAATATTTCATTTCAGTTGTATTTTTCAGCTCCAGAATTTCTTTTTGGTTCCTTTCTATCATTTTCTCTTTGCCCGCATCGTTTTCCTGATGTCCTGTAGTTCTTTGCGTTCCCTTTGGTTCTGTGAGCACATTTAAGACACTTGTTTAAAGGTCTTTACCAGACCCAGTGTGCAGGCCGCTCCCGAGAGGACCATCAGCTTTTCCTTTGAATACACCACGTTTTCCTGTTTGTGTGCTTCATGATTTTGTTGTTGTTGAAAAACTGGGGCTTTGAGAAAACAGACACCTCTGCCAGTCCTTGCCACCTGGCTCCGTGCTGGGGCCATCCTCCCCCCCCGACCCCCCGCTGGGCGCACGCTGAGCCCAGGAGTGGCCCGCACAGTCGCAATTCTGTGTCCGTGGCTGCTCTGGAACGTTTTCATTTCCCAGGGTCTCACGCAGCCCAGTCTCAGTCGGGGCCTTAGATGGTCTGTTGTGTGTCCACCCATAATCTCTTGCCCAGACACCTGCGAGTCCTTAGGCCCCCTGCAGCTTCCATGAGCGGTGCCCACTTTTCCTGCCTGAGAACATGAGCTAGGCAAAACGGAGTCCAGTCCTCCCAGTGGTCAGGCTGGAAGGTGGCAGATAAGGCTGGCCACCTCCTGACCGTGCTGGGAGTGGTGGCACATGGCAAGTGAACTTGTCCCACCAGCTCAAAGGTGGTGCTTTGTGGCTTGGCATTCACTTGGTTGCTGTCACCCCATTTTCTAGAACTCCTCTAAGATCAGTTCAGCCAGTTTCTGGTTGTCCTGTTGATGCTTTCACGGGAAACAAGCTCGGAGCTCGGACATTTTGCTGACATCACTCAAGCTCTTGTGGGGTTTTTTTTGGTGAGGAAGATTGTCCCTGAGCTAACTCTGTGCTAGTCTTCCTCCATTTTGTATGTGGGACGCCACCACAGCCTGGCTTGACAAGCAGTGCATGGGTCTATACCCATGACCCAAACCTGTGGACCCTGGGCCACTGAAGTGGAGTGCACAGACCTAACCACTGTGGCACTGGGCCAGCCCCTCTCATGTCTCATTTTTACAGTTTAAACCAACCTGACTTTTTCCTGGATGGCCCAGCTTTTTGGGTTGTCACTTTTTTCTGTCCAGTGTGCGTTCCCACATGCCTGCTTTGTGCAGGACTCAGGTGACACACTCTCCTCTTCTAGGGCCCGCGCATCTCTTCAGACTTGCTGGCAAGTGCTTCAGCCTGGTGGAGTCCACGTGAGTGTGGGTTGGGGCTGGCGGGGGTGGGGGCTGGGGCCCCCCTGACAGCGGCTCTGCCCCCAGGTACAAGTATGAGTTCTGCCCGTTCCACAACGTGACCCAGCACGAGCAGACCTTCCGCTGGAACGCCTACAGCGGGATTCTTGGGTGAGCTGGGGGATGGGAGGTGGCCGCAGGCTCCTGGGGGGTGCCCTCCACCTGCCTCACACAGCTCTGCTTCTCCCCAGCATCTGGCACGAGTGGGAAATTGCCAACAACACCTTCAGGGGCATGTGGATGAGGGATGGCGACTCCTGCCACTCCCGGAGCCGGCAGAGCAAGGTGGGGCGGTGCAGGAGGGGGCCTTGAGAGGAGGGCCCCAGCTTCCCAGCTTCCCCGCTTCCCCCACCACCCACCAAGGTTTCCCCACCAGGTGGAGCTTACCTGCGGGAAAAGCAACCGACTGGCCCACGTGTCTGAGCCGAGCACCTGTGTCTACGCACTGACATTCGAGACGCCCCTTGTGTGCCACCCCCACTCCTTGTTAGGTAGGATGCTGACGCTGGCTGGGGCGGGGGCAGAGGGGCTGAGCTAAGTCCGCTCTCTCTTGGTTCCTAGTGTATCCGGCCCTGCCCACGGCCCTGCAGCAGAGATGGGACCAGGTGGAGCAGGACCTGGCCGATGAGCTGGTCACGTCCCAGGTGAGGTGTGGGCGGGCACCCCCTTGGCGGGGGCAGGGCAGCCAAGAGCTGGGTGTGCCCTCTTCTTCCTTGACCTTCAGGGCTATGAGAAATTGCTCAGGGCAGTTTTTGAGGAGGCTGGCTATTTAAGGACCCTAGAAGGAAGCGAGTCTGCACAGCAGGAAGGAGGTGCTAAGGGCCTGGTGTTTGAGACCTTGGACAACTGCAGTAAGGTACAGATGGGGCGGGGGGCTCCGTGGACACGAGACGTCCTCCCCACCCAGGGGCCTGACTCTTCCACCTTTTCTGTTCTAGGCACATAAAGAACTGTCAAAGGAGATTAAGAGACTGAAAAGCGTGCTCACCCAGCATGGCATCCCCCATGGGAAGCCTGCAGGTGAGTCATGTCTGCATGAAGGGGCCGGGCTCCCTTGGGGACCTGCCGCCTACAGGCCCTGTCCTGACCTGCTGCCGCCTGTGTTTGGCAGAAACTTCCAGCTCCGAGCACTTGGGCCCCAAGACACCCACAGACAGGACAGCAGAGCAGCTACGAGGTGACCCGGGACTGCGTGGGAATACCTTGTGACCTGGGACAGGGTTGGAGGACAGAACCAGACTGTGGCATCCTGTGTGGGAGGGGCAACCAGGCTGGGACCACGGTGCAGAGCAGAAAGGTCCTGGGCAGGTACACTGCAGCCAGAGGACGCCTTCCTCCGTGACTCCCAGGCCAGGCGGCTCACAGGTTGTGCTCAAAGATGTAGACAAAGTAAAGATTCAAAGTTTTAATTAATTCCCATACTGATAAAAATAATTCCATGAATTCTGTAAACCATCGCATAAATGCTATAGTGTAAAAAAACTTAAGTGTTAACAACTTTAAACAATTCACTACCAGTAAATGATTATGTGTCATAAATACTACTTTCTGGGTTAAACTCCATTCCAATAACATTCTCATCTAAATATGCAAAACAAACATACAGATCGGCGTGTCCATAAATTAATCCACATGAAGTGTCCACACTGCGTTGGTCCTCTGCTGACCAGTCACACGAATGGCCTCCTGACAGTGTTACTGCTAGTGTTGAATGTTAGAGCTGAGCGGCCGCAGGCAGCGCCAGACGCTGCAGCTGTTGCACCCAGCGCTCCTTCGGTCACCCACGTGCAGGGCGGTGAAGCCCCGAGACACTGAGCCTGGCCCCACCTCGGCCTGCGAGGCTGCACAGGGTGGCTCCCGCAGAAGGCCAGGGCCACCGCAGCGAGCAGCAGGGGTAGGAAGGCCAGGAGCGCCATTCACTTGGGTGGCTCTCTGCTCTTCCTGTCACATGTCTGTCCTCAGAGCCAGTCCCGATCCCGGGAGAGTGGGTGCTTGGGACGCGCCTCCAGCCGGGGACCCCATGAGCACGCACCTCCAGTCTCCCCAGCTCCACAGAAAGAACTGAGCAGAGTAGCTTATAAATAGACCTAAAGCTTAATTGTTCTTAATTGTTTATAATTTGAAAACGTCTAGGCTAGATGTCGACGATAAACATTGTCCTGGTTCCCAAAAAAGACCAAAGGCCTGAGATGGGGAACAAGTGCATAAATATTAATAAAAATAAGGAATTTAAACAGTGATAACAGTAGCACAAAATATACGTAATTTCTAAGAGCTAATAAATCACCAGAATTAGAAACAAAGTAGACTCACTAAAACCGGGTGGATAGTTACCGTTAGTAGCGGACCAGCTGCGGAATGTCATGGATCCACCTTGAAACGACAGAACTGCTGTCAGTTCGTCTGACGTTAAAAAATGTTTAAACCTCTGACTATAGTAAATACATTCTAATTTGGTCACTGATAAAAATTTTTACCTAATCACTTTGCACTTTAAAAAACGCTATGGAAAGTCTTTGGCGAAGCCCCAGGCGGGTGGAAACGCGTCAGCGCTCACTTCCAGGCCAGAGGGCCGGTACCTGCTCCCGCCCAACGGCAGATTCTGGAAAGGTTTTCTTAGGGCGCTCTGGATCTGCTGCTCTGAGAGCAAAGTTCGGGTAAACTACAGACACCTTTTACTTCTTCCTGGGTTTCCAGGAAAAATGACCAACGCAGACCAGAGAAGATTCAAGTTGTCACTAAAATCTGACCCTTTCTCAGTAGCGTTTCTGCTGCGCCCCGAAGCCAGGCTGCTGCTCAGGGTGGAGGGATGTGCGGCAGCGCCTGGTCCTTGGGGCAGCCTCCCCCCAGCGCGCAGCAGCCTGGGGTCACATGAGTGACTGATGGTAACTGGATGCACAGACCAGGCGACAGTGTCGGCTAGAAATGTCGCCTGGGAGTCTGGACTACACCACAGCTTGGCAGCCTGTCCCATGTGGGCAGGAGTCCTGGAGGTCCCGGATGTGCATGGGGAGCAACAGTGGGCATGTCTCCGGCCTCAGCCCCAACGCCACCTGTCAGTGAGCCGGGATGCCGGCCACCAGCTCTAAGAAGCTGGAGAGCAGGGCTGCAGGTTCCAGGCGCTCCGAGCACAACACTGAGAGTGACGCGGAGACGTCCGCCGCCGGCTCCCCTCCACTGCTCTGTCCCTAGTGTCCAATTGTCTTACAGTTTCAAGGGAGGAAATAAAACCCAACCAACCGTTTCCTTCACTTTTGCAAGGCACAGGCACTTAGACAAAGTGGCCATGGGTCGTGGGACGCATGATCGAGCTGTCTCAACGTCACTTCACGAGAGAGGAATATAAAACTCCAGTTAATGTGCGCATGCACGTGTTTAGGAAGAGTTCCTTTCATAAAATTAAAGACATCTAAATGTATATGTCTTTCAATAATCACTCTTTGCTATAAATACTATTTGTTTGCACTTAATTTGAAAACTGTAAAAATTCTAGGCATTTCTTCCTACTAGATAAATGCTCATTGCATAAGTACTAACTTCAGAATATGAAATCTAATATATTTACCATACTATGAATTAACAGTAAACTGATATGAAGTATTTCAAGTTCACAGTACACATATAAAGCTTCAGATTATCGCATATTAAAAAAACACGAACCTAGAAAGCAGCTTGTAGCAACTCGTAACATCCACCTAAATTCCTCGGGTTACAAAGTGCTGTGCCGGGACCCGAACTCCCAGGGATCTGGTCACAGTAGCGTCGGGAGCGCAAACCCTACGTGATGACCACGCCTGGGACGTCAGGCTCCAGGGCGTTCTGTGGGTTTGCCTCTAAGGGTTGGGAGGAGGATACCATGAAACCGTGGGTGGGCTGCTCAGGGCCCGGGCCCGATGTCGGTGAGCGATGACGTGGCGCCGTCACCACGGGAGGGGCTGGCCCTCGCAGTAGGGGCACTCGGGCGCCCCGGCCGCGCACGGCTCACAGAGCACGCGGTGCTGGCAGGGCCGCAGGACAGCGCCGCGGGCCCGCTCCCCGCACACCACACACTGCTGGGCCCGGAGCTGGAAGATCACCTGCGGGGAGAGACGTGGTTGGGGGGGGTGGTGGCCTCCCCACCGCCATTGGCCACCCACAGAAGCAAAGCCCAGGGGCCCAAGGCTTGGCCCAGCTGGCAGTGAAGCCTGGGGGGCAAGGGGTGGAGGAAGACGCATGTGTGGACAAATCGGATCCCCAGCTCCAGGACCTGGCTTGGGGAGACACACGGGGCAGGAACGAAGAGGCAGGATGGGAGACGCTTCCCCACCAGATCCTGGGGCAGAGGACTGGTGCTGGGGCCGAGCCAGGCAGAAGGAGCAGTCGGGCAGGCCCTGGGGAAGCGCCAGGGCGGGCCGAGGCCCATGACCAGCGGCCAGTGGGCATCAGGATTTGGGCTTATTGGAACCCTAACTGGGGGCCCAGCCCTCCTGAGAGAGCAGCCAAAGCCCGGGAGACAGCGCCTTGGAGATGAGGCGATCAGAAGTGCGCGGCAACCTGGCTGTGGTCAGCGGACGGGGAGGAGTGTGAGAGGCAGGGCCGTGGAAACTTTCAGGTGCTCCAAGTTCTAACAAAACGCCCTGGCAGGAAAGGAGTTTCTAGCTGAGCCGAGGGCAGCCGGCTTTAGGCCATGCCAGAAAAGACGAGGAATGAGGGCAGCGAGAAAGTAACCAGTGACCCTGAAGGGTGGCGAAGAGCCCCACTGCACACCACGGCTCCAAATGCGTGGGACGGGAGGGACGTCCACCCTGTCCACAGAGGGCACAGCTGGCAGAAGGAAGGGCAGGGGAGGGGCAGATGTGGCCGACCCAGGAAGAAGGGCAGGGGCCAAGCTGGCGGCAGAGGGGACTCGCACAGTCGGGGGGCAGAGCCCCATGAGCCATGTGACCTGGAAGTTGGGGCAAGGTGGGGACCAGACAGAGGACAGGGATGCAGTGCTGGACTGGTACCCCTCCTCCCTCTGTGCCGAGCTCAGTTGCCAGGGACAGACCTTGGGTCCCTTGGAAACCAAAACCAGGACTCACCCCGTCCACCGCCTCCAAATCCAGGCGCAGCTGACTCTGCAGGGAGTGCAGCTTGGGCAGGGGGATGGCACCGATGTCGCCGCAGCTCCGCAGCCCGGGGAGCGTGGAGGACACGCCCCGGCCCTCCAGCTCCTCCTGCAGCCGCCGGAACTGGGCCTCCACCTCCTCCTTCTTCTGCAGTGCCAGCTGCCGGGCGCTGTCGGCCGCAAGCGCGCGCTCCTTCGCCTCCTTCGCCTCCCGCTGCCACGCGTCACAGGCCTGAAACCCAGGGCGGCTCAGCGCTGGCACCGGAGAAGGGCAGCCCCACGGGGAGCGCCCCCATCGGCCCGCCTGGCACTCACCTGCTGCACCTGCTGCCAGGACTCCTCCCACTGCCTGATCTTTCTCTTGGCCTCGTCCAGCTGCCGCCGGACCCGAGCCAGCTCAGCGCTGCTCGGACTTGCGCTCGAAGAAGACGCGGGGCCGGCGTTCAGGATGGGGGACGGGCTGGGAGAGAAGCTGCCGGAAACAAAGTCCCAGATGTTCCCAGGGACGCCGTTCAAGCCTGGGTGTGGAAGACAGGAGAGATGTGAGCCCCAGTCTCGGGGAGACAGCACAGATGTCGCCCTTGCAGGCTCTGGGGACCTCTGGGGCTCCACTGACGACGACACCAGCCCCTGAGCTTCCTACCAGGCCCCGTTCCCAACCACATGTGGGCTTCAAACAGAAAAAGACATAAATTCAAAGTTTCTGTGACTGCATCACATGAAACAGCAGTTCCCAAACTCTGGTCCCAGGAACCCACTACACTCTTAGAACCCAAGAACCCCAAGGAGCTTCTGTTCACGTGGTGCCATCGATTGATACATATACACATGGCATCAGAAATTAAAATGGTATTTAAAAATGTTCTTTTAAAATATAACAAATTACATAAGATAAAGAATATTTTCCAATGGAAAAATAACAAGAAATGACACTGTTTCCTCTTTTTGCAAGTCCGTCTGCTTCTGCATGGGGTCTCTGGTGCCATCACTTGTCCGGCAGCCTCAGAAACTCCCCCATAGGTGGGAGAGCGAGAGGTGGGTCAGGCTGCGGTGTCATCAGGACAGTGTCTCGGGGTCCCGGCCACAATGAGAACCTGACAGAGGTTTGCACACAAACCCAACTCCGTGCGCCAAGGCATCAACAGCAAACCAGCAGAGACGGGTAGCCTAGGACAAGCGCCAACACCCACATGAGGAGGACCACGCAGGGTGGCACGGAGGAGCCCCTGAAAGCAGGCAGCACCACCGTGGGACCCACCACCCCGCGCCTCAGTTCACTCAGCTGCACAGCGTCACTCAGAGGGGTGGGTCCCTCCCCGTTGGACCCGGCTCACCTAAGGAGCTGTAGGCTGAGGGGCCCAGTGTCCCAGGCTGTGACGTGAGGGGTGGCGGCTGCTGGGGGGGTGTCATGGCCGAGGAGACGAGTGGCCCCGACAGGGACTGGGAGAGCGAGCTGAGTGGGGAGGTGGACAGGGACGACGAGGAGTGCAAGGACGGGGAGCGCGGCAGGCAGCCCGGAATGGTGACAGGTGCCGAGCCCCCCGGAGACCTCTGACCTGCACGGAGCAGAGGGGGCCGAGTTAGCAAGAAGTGGCAGCAGTGACCACCAGGGCCAGACGCAGTGTGAGGCCTCCGAGCTGGGGAGGAGCAGCCACGGCAGGTGGACACTGGGGGGACCCTGAGAGTGAGGGGGAACAGGGGGCCTTGGGGGAACCCCAAGAGTGGTGGATGCTGGGGGTGATCCAGGAGGACCCCGAGAGTGGGGGACACGGGAGGACCAGGCCCACAGCACACATGCCCCCCACCCACTGATGTGGTCACGCCCCCTCACCACTCAGACACTTGGTCGGGGGGCGTCCCAGCATAGGTCAGACACCCACCAGGCCCTGCTCAGCTGACCTAGCCACTGGCATGGTGGTCCCAGTATTTTAGGGTTCCCCAGAAATGGTTTACTTTCTTTTAATATCACAAGAAAAACACAAACTTTGAGGAAAAAGAAAACGTTTCAGTGTATAATGTTAATACATTCGTCTTTACGCCAATGCTGCGGTTGAAACATCTCCCCAGAAAGCGACTGGAAGGCTGTGCCCCTGACTGCAGGGCCTACTTTGCTGAGATGGAGGTAAACTGAGGAAGGGGCAAGAAGCTGATCCTACACAGGCTGCAGGGGGAGGGGGCCCGGGACCCTCCTGCCCCAGGACCACTTAAGGAGTCTTGAAAGCAGCAGCACAGCCGGGGGCCCAGTGTCAGCGCCCTCACCTGAGGGTCCGGGGTCGCCGCCGTCCTGCTCTTCCAGCTCTTTATCCAGGGATGCGAGGCTCACATCACTGAGATGCAGGTCTAAAGCTGAGCCTGCACGACAAAACACCGTGTCACCGCAGCATCCGCAGACCCGCAGCTGGCAGGGTTGGGGGGCGGCTAGGCCCCCCTGGCTGAGGGCCCAGCATGGGGAGCCCAGGCCCCAGTGCACCTCGGGCCTCAGAGACTCGCTTCCTTCTCCCTCAAAGCCAGAGCCTTCAGGCCGCCGGCCCATCTTGCAGCCCCAGCAGCACCGCCCTCATCTCGCTGACGTTTGCTCCTCAGTTTAAATTCCTAATCATTTGGTAAAATTTGACCAAGTAAACACACCTGACTAGTGAGGAAAGATTTTCCAGGAGAACAAAGTCCACGAGAAAGGGACTCAGAGACAGCTTCATGAGGCCACAGCTGTGCTGACCTCCAAGCGGGGGTGGCGTGGGCGGGGGGGAGGGGGGGCGGCGGAGGCAGCGGCACCATCACGGCAGAGCCCTCGGCCGGGGGGCACTGAGCGGGTCCCACAGTGGGGCAGGGCCATTTCCATATGGCAGGTGGAGCCGCCCTCCCTTCCTCCTAGGACCCTGCCCCTCCCTAGCTTGGGGGCTCCCTCCCTCCCCAGACCCTGGGGACCTGGGGAGGAGCAGGAAGCTGTCTTGGGGAGGTCAGGCCCACCAGCCCCTAAAGCTGGAACCTGTCTCCTAAGTTCCTGTGGCCACACAGGGTCAGCTCAGGGAAAGTGTGGCCAGAGGACCTGGAGCGTGCGCCATCCGCTGAGGGCCAGGGGAGAGGCTGCAGGGCTCCTGGGGCCTTCCCAGCCCCAAGTCTCAGATGGGTCTGCAGCAAACCCTGGTGGCATTGCAGGCCCTGCCCCACTTGGCACTTTCCTTCCTGCCCCACCTCTGGGGTCCCGTGCTCCCCCCTGCACCCCCTCCCAGAGGCAGCTGGGCCTCTGCTGTGCAGCCAAGCCCTGTTCCCCCTCTGCTTGGCCCCCCACGACGCCTGGTCAGATGTACCAAGTCCCACGTGAAGAGACCACAAAGCCATCCCTGCCCCCAGCCCCTTGGGACAGATCGTCTCTCCACAGCCCAGGGGATGCACCACAGGGAGGCTGGTCAGACCTGCCTGCTCCAGATCAGTGAGCCGGGCTTCTGGAGCCTTCTGCCTCTGCCCTGCCCCCAACGGCCTAGTGCCAAGCGTCAGAGTCCCCTAGACAGCATGCGACAAGTGACATCAAGTCAAAACGGCCCAGGGAGAGGAGCAGCTGCTCAGTTCTGACCAGGTCCCGCCCTCGGCTCGGCCCAGACTCCCGGGCAAGCCAGGAAACAGGGCGCAGCAGCGGCTGAGGCTGCAGGAAGGGGTGGCTGGGCTGGGCTTGTTTCCATCAACTGCATCCGACACAAGCAAAGGCGGCGGGCACCAGGGCAGGGGGATGAAAGGGTGGCTCTCAGACAGAGGAACCCGCCTGCAGCCGGGGGAGGGGCTGCTGCCTTTTAAATGAAAGAGGATTTACGACGTTAGCGGCAACAGAGGCTGAGACTGAGGCCTAGGCACATGGAGAGCTCAGGAGCGGCAGTGCGCACGTGCAGAGCAGACTTGGGGTCCAGGCCCAGGCGTGGCCCCGGCTGCACCACCCCTTCCCCATACCCGGGACTGGTCAGCACCACTCAGCGGGCATGGGGACCACACGAGCCGACCACAGGGAGGGCTCCTCGCCCAGTGCCAGGCGCTCAGCGGCCCACTTGCCGGTGGCCAAACGCTGCCTCCTCTCCGAGAGCACAGGTGCACGTCCTCATGCAGCACCACCGGGTGAGGCCAGGCCTTGTGTCTGCTTCCTTCCTTGCTTCATCCCCGCTGCCTACGGACATGACCCCATCCTGGCCTTGCTGGGCAAGTGCGGCCAGGAGCGCAGAGTAGGAGTCATGCTCCATCAGCCTACAGGGGCTGCTGGGGGACACTCTGAAGGCCACCACCTCGGGAGCATGACTCTGCGACCCCAGCCCCGGTTCAGATTCCAGCCTCGAGGGGAATTTTCTGGGCACTGAGGTCAGGCAGCCAAACCACTCCGAGACTACCATCCTCCCCACCCATGACCAGGGGCAGTGGGGAGGCGCCAGGGCCCTGCTCGCTCCAAAGGAAAAACTGTTCTGATGGAGATTTAGGACTTTCGAAGGTCTTATCTGAAAAGGAGGTGAACATGTGAGGTGGGAGCTGGGCCAGGGCCGCCCCGGAGACCAGGAGCCTGGCCTGCCCCTTCCCCAGCCCACAGAGTCTATCTGGCTGCTCTGAAGGGTCACAAGGCCAAAGGGGCTGAGTCTGTGACACTGGGCCCTGCACATCCCTGACCCTGCGAGGACTTTTGTGGGAGGAACAGAGGGCAGGCCCCAGGGTGGCAGCACCCCAAGCTCTTCCGTGTGACAGCCGGCAGCACCTGCACAACCGGACCAGCTCCTCCAACAGGTCCAAGGGATGCACCCAACAGCCAAGGACACGGCGACGCGAAGATGGCCTGACGCAAGAGTCGTGACAAGAAAGACCGAGTCCCCCAGGGAGACACCGGGTGCTCCAGGAGGCAGCACCCGCCTCCGGCCGACACGGACCCTCTTTCCCCCTGAGGGGCTCCCCTTGTGAATGTCCCCGCCCCCTCGGCTGTGCCCACTCGACAGACAGCTTCTTCCTAACATCCGGAAGCACAGAGGCATTCGTATTCTGGCTGAAACGGGGCGCTACGCACAGGGCAGCTTCAAACGACACGGATTCATCCTCTTCCAGTCTGCCCGCCAGGAATCAAGACCAAGGGGGCCACGGTGTGGCAGGGCCGGGCTCCCTCTGGAGGCTCCTTCCTGCCTCCTCCGCTCCTGGTGGTGCCGTCACTCCCTGGCCTGCCTTGGCTCCTGGTCACATCGCCCCAGTCTCTGCCTCCGTTGTCACATGTTGTCTCTCCCGTGTCACTGTGTCCAGCTGTGTTCTTCTTGTAAGGACACTAGGCATGTTGGATGAGAGTCCATCCTAACGACCTCGTTTGCCTTAATGAGTAAAGACTGTTTCCAAATGAGGTCACGTTCACAGGTGGGGGCAGTTAGGAATGAGGCACGTCTTTCTGGGGGACATAATTCAACCCACAAGGGGGATGATGGAGACGCCCACCTGTCCTCTCCAGGCTGGGGCTCAAATGGGCACCTCCAGGGACCTCTCCACAGACGCACCTGTCTCCTGCGGCTGTGAACTCTGCACACAGGGGCCAGTCTCTGGCTCTCACCTGCTCCCGGGACACGACCTCAGGCCTTCACCCAAGCCCACTGTGCCTTCTCGGCCAACCTCAGTGTGAAAAGTAATAAAGGGAAACCACTTCAAATGGAGTCAGGAGGCCAGGAGACGGAGCTCCCAGGCAGCACCACTGAGGTCAATCATAGAAAGACAGTCAACTACAGACCCCAACAGGGCAGATGGACACTGCATCTCCTGGAGTAAATCGCCCACCCCAACAACTCAGCCAATTCACTCTCCTCTGATGGACTTTCATTGAAAACAACCCCTCCACCCGGCCCACTGGCACAGTGGTTAGGTTCACACGTTCTGCTTCAGCAGCCCGGGGTTCGCTGGTGTGGACCTATGCACTGCTTGTCAAGCCATGCTGGGGCAGGTGTCCCACATAAAATAAAGGAAAATGGGTACGGATGTTAGCTCAGGGCCAGCCTTCCTCAGCAAAAAGAGGAGGATTGGTGGCAGATGTTAGTTCAGGGCTAATCTTCTGCAAAAAAAAAAAAAGAAAGAAAGAACAACAACCCCTCCCAGCCTCCTCTTTTTCTCTCTGAAATAACATTTCTCTCCTTGGCTTGCTGGACTTGCCGATGGCTCTTGCCATGCCATAGTGGGTTCCAAATTGCAATTCTTTGGTTTTTCCGGAATAAAGTTGTTTTGCTGGTAAAATGACTGTTTTAGTTTTAAGATTGACAGCAGTTTCCATCTCACTCTTCCACGTGCTGGCCTGGTCAAAGGCGGCCCTCCCACACCCTGCCCCTCCCCCTCCTCAGGAGCTCAGCAGCCCTTCTGTGCCTGGTCCACGCCCAGACACAGGTGGCTTCTGCAGCCCTAAGCCCCAGGATGTGCCCCACATGGCCACACTGCCTCCTCCTACCAGAGAGAGGCCCCAGGGTGGTGGCACTGGCACCTTCCCAAACTCTGCACACAGGTGCACCTGGGCCCATGTGCTGAGCAGGAGCCCAGAAGAAGCCCTCAGCTCCTCCGTGAACCCACACCAGTTAGGGTCCCAAGCTCCGGCCACCTCAGCAGGGCATCCCCTCACCCAGCAGTGACCATCCTCTGCTGTCAACTCTGTCAGGTCACAAGTCCTGCCTCCCAGAAAGAATGCAGTCCTTGGCGCTGGTCCATGCTTCCCGGCTGGACACGGCTTCACTCACCCCCACCTGACTTCCCACCCCAGCAATGCCCCTCCTTTGTCCATTAAGCAAAATAACCCATTGTGGGAATTAATAGGGAGGGCCTGTAGGGGGAGCTGTCACCTGCATCACACATCTTCAGTTACACCAAACAAGGAGAGAGGGTGGGTGGGTCGCTTGCATCTCGCAGGGAAGTGTAACTACTTTACTACTGAAGGAAGATTTCTCTCCGTGCCTGGCAACAGCCCAGCCAATGAGAAACGCCCGTAGCTCAGCCAATCAGAAGCTGTTGCCGCCCTGAACTGTTTCTTTCCTGCAATGGACCTTCTTTTACAACAGCCCGGCCCTACTCCCCCTTTTTCTCTACAACGGCAGCTCCCCTCTTTTGTCTTTAGGATTTGCCTATGGTTCACCAAAGCATGTACATCCGGAATTGTAATTCTTTTGGCTATCCCCAAATAAACTCATTTTGAGGCTTTTCAAGTCAACACAGCTGTCGGCTGCAGCCTGGCACAGTTTCCATTAGCCCAGGCTAGTCCTCTGCTCAGCCTCTGAAACCCTTCTCAGAATGACCCCCTGCCCTGCTCCTACGTGTCAGCCCAGACTGTGCAGGTGCACCCGGACCAGTGCTGGCCAATGTGCAGACTCACCCCGAGAGCAAGCACCCTGACGCCCCAGTACACGCCTGCCCTGCCCCCCTCCCCTGCACAAAACCTGTGCTGCAGCCAAACGAATGGGGATTCAAAGCCACCGTTTGCATGCTGGCGTGGCACATCTGCTCAGCCTGGGGTCCCAAGTCCCTGTCCTGGATATGCCGGGTCAGCCGGCCTGACAACATGGACCTAGCCCTCAGTACCCGCAGTGCTGGGATCAGGTTACAAGCGTCGGCTTCAAAGCTGGCAGACTTCCAGAAACAACAAAGGCACAACCAAGAAGGATGGATGTGGGAAACAGCCTGCATGGAGCGCTGGGGCCTGTACTCACCTTGATGTGATTGACCTCACCATGCTGGCCCCCCCCCGCAGCACAAAGGTGCCTGCTGACCTAACCCCTCACGTGCAGAGGGGGCAGAGAGGGGCCACCCTCACCTGACACCCACAGCCGGGTTCAGTTTGTGAGGCAGAGACGGCCACTCTCGGGGTGTGTGCTGCCAGTTCCATCAACAGTGTTTCTCTGGTCCGACTACACCAGGTCTTCTGAGATATTCTCTTACAGGAAAAACTGACTTTTAAAAAGAATTTAACACTCAAAATCTCAATGACCCAAGTTACATAAACTGTGCCATCTGACCCAAAACCGGCCTTGCCAAACTCCCAGAAACCGCCCAGATGTTAATGAGAAATGAGCCGAAAGCTGCTGAGTAATGGCCCTGGCAAAGCCGCGTTCCTGACATGACACAGCACGTTCGAGAGCCGCCGCGGTCCCCGGGGTCAGGGGACACACAAGGACAACGCACACAGGGCAGAGAAATAAAGGCCACAACGGGGAACTCCGGACGCCGGGGGATACTCCCCCGCACCCACCCAGGCCAGGAGCCCCCCGGCGGGCCGGCCCCCTCTAACTTCAGGATGGAGCAGCACCTGGCAACCCGCTCACCCGCCGGTCTGAGTTTCCCACGGTGCGGACGGCGATCCGCAGCAGGACAAGGCAGGAACCCTGTCCTCGCCGGGGAGAAGCCCCACCTCCGCCAGTGATGCAGGCTCCCCGGAGAAGCCCGGCTCGCGCCCACGCAGGGAACCGGCGGGCGCCTCCGCAGAGCAGGTCCCTAAAGGGGACGTTTGCATGCACCTCATTCCGCAGCCCCCGAGAAACCTGGTACCGACCCCTGGCTGTCACACCTGGCCCGGGGCGCGGGCACCACGGACCGGTGCGAGGAGCACCTGGAGGGGAGGCGCACCTGGGGAGGAAGGTGCACACGCGGGAGATGCACCTCACCTGGGGGGGAAGCGCACCTGGGGAGGGGGATCTGCGCAGCTGTAGGGAGAGAGGTGCACCGGGCAGGGAGGCGCACCTCACCTGGGCGGGGGCGCACGGCCCGCTCCGCAGCTCCGCGTAACGACGACCCGCACCCTGACGGTGCGGGGCTGACGATGCTGACTCACCGTCCGCCGCCCCGCACCGCCGCCGCCGATTCAAACGCGGCCCGCGCCCCGCCCGCACGCGCGGGCCCCGCCCCCCGGTGACGCAAGCCTAGGGTGCCCCGCCCGAGTGACGTAAGCCTCAGACGCGCCGCGGCCCCGCCCCCGCCAGCGCCAGCCCCGCCCCCGAGAGACGTAAGCCTGAGTGCCCCGCCCCCTGGTGACGTAAGCTTCAGACGCGCCGCGGCCCCGCCCCCGAGAGCGCGCGCCTTAGAGTGCCCCGCCCTCTAGTGACGTAAGCCTCAGAGGCTTCGAGGCTCCGCCCCCACGGCGTCCGGCCCCGCCCCCGGGCGACGCAAACCTCAGACGCGCCGCGGCCCCGCCCCCCGCCGCACCTGGCTGGGTCTCGGCGGCAGGTGCGCGCGGCCGGGTCCCGCCAGCCCCTCGCACCGCACCTGCTGCTCCCCGCGCTGCCAGGCTGCGTGCCCGGCCCCGGGCCCAGGGGGACGCGGGAACGCTGGCCGCGCGGGGCCGCTGTGTTCGGTCAAGGAGGGGTCCTCGCACGGAAGCCCCGGAGCCGGCCGCCGGCCCCGCTGCTCCTGCCCTGCCCACCTGCAGGGCTCTGGGCCGGACCCGCTCAGGTAAAAACACGCTCAACTCAGCGCCCCCCGCATGGCCCGGGGCCGGGCAAGGCCAGGGTCAGGATGAACAGGACAGACTCAGCTGCCCACAGCCCCGCGACCAGGCCCTGCCGTCTCGTCCAGTCGATCTAGTCTCCTGGGACTAAGGCTCCCACCGCCCTCTGCGGCCAGCCCCTCCGTCAAGGAGCTGGGCAGGTCACTATTTTAATCTGAAACCCGTTCCTGTGAAGTGGAAGGCAAAGGAAATGAAATCTGTCAGGTGGCCCTGAAATGATTCCACTAAATCCATGAAATACAGAATTTGTCTGGACACAGTACCTCTCTAAATATTTTAGAGGTGACATTGTTTTTATGCACTGCATTAGTAAGGACATAACCTGAATGAAAGCACTTCAAGGAGAAGCCAGTCACACCTGTCAGCCCCAAAGCAGGGGGGCAGTCGCTCTGGGCCCCAGTGTCCCTGAGCCCCCGGGGCTCTCCTGGGGTGAGAGAGCAGCTCTGAGGATCCCGTTACTTCCCGTAACTGGGGCTCGATCCTTGGGATATAACGCTACACGTGATCTCAGGAGTGTGGCCAGAGGACAAAGGGAGGATGCGCCGACAGCAGAAGCCCATTTTAACAACAGCAGCAACACAAACGTATGGTCTGTAAATGGAGGCAATGTTAGTCCTGAAAAAAACTCTGCACCTCTTCACCTCTGGGTAGTCGGTTTAGGGAATATTTAAGTCAGTGAAGGAACGCCCCACAGGGTGGTCACCGACGCACTGAAATAGGCTGGGGCCGCCTGAGGTGTTAGATAAGGGCTGGAGTAAACAACTACAGACATGCCAGCTCCACTCTCGAGCCGTTGCAGGTCTGGTGGGGGCCACCTGCAGAGCACAGGTGCCCAGCTCTGCTTCCACTCAGGTGGGCATTGCCTGTTTAGGGGCAGGTTTTCATTTTCCTAATTACCTTTCTGTTATGCTCAAATTTAACTATTACTACCGGTATATTAGGGAAAATAAACTTTATTTTTAAAAACTGGGGGCTTATCCATAAAACAATAAAATCATAAAACATGCCATTCATCCCAATGGCTTTTCCGGTCATTTCCAAGTGGAAACAAAAGGCACTCCTGCACACATGTGCCCCACATCCATCTAGATCCCAGCAGTCCTTTCAAATGAGTATGTTAGGGGCCGGCCCCGTGGCCGAGTGGTTAAAGTTCCACGTGCTCTGCTTTGGTGCCCCGGGATCATGGGTTCAGATGCCAGGTGCGGACCTACTGCACTCATCAGCCATGCTGTGGCAGCATCCCACATACAAAATAGAGGAAGACTGGCACAGAAGTTAGCCCAGGGCCAATCTTCCTCACCAAAAAAAAAAAGCATACAAGTTAGCCAAACTCCTCACATTTAACTCCTCTAGGGGAGTGCTTAGAAACACTCAACAGTGAAAGTGGTTCTTTAATAATCACTCCGCTCCCTCGAGTGGGGGTAGAGAGGCCAGTCACAGGCCAGAACCCCAGGGCTCTCTGCCGCCTACCTGCTGTGTTCTTTTAGCCGTAAGTGCAAACTTTGACAACTCGACCCCACGCCTCATCCCTGACCTCCAAGTTTCTGACAGGAACACGCGAGTTTGAGGGCGCCACTTAGCAAGACCCAGAGCCTTGAGTTATAAGGCCCACTGGTGCTGTCAATTCCATATGAAAACGGGCATGTTCCATTCGGAGACCTCTGTGGTTTACCCCCAATTTCCAGTTGAGATCAAATACACGTGGGTTTGTTTTTGCTTAAAAGGAAACACACATACCCAAACCGCCCACAAAGTACAGAAGGCTTTAAGAAACTACCCTCTGCAGCAGAGCCCCAGGGAGGGTCAGTCACTGAGGAGTCTTTGCTCTGACATGGAGGTCGACAAGGAGGCAATTTACAAAAAAGACCAGAGCACAGGTGCACGGAGAAGTTTGTGCCCAGCCCTGAAAGAACATCAGGGTTCAAAAAAAAACCAGCAGAGGGAGGGGGCGGCTTCATCAAGGATGCCCTCTTTTCCACAGCTTCCCAAAGGTGGGGCAAGGCTGATTCTGGAAGGTTCTTAGGCAGATGAAATAGCCCCAGGGCAGAGCTCACAGAGGCACACCGGGGCTGTGCAGGGAGACAGGCCTGGCCACAGGCCTGGGTTTCTAGAAAAGTGACGCTTTGAAGAATGGGAAGGGATCAGATCTCCCCGAAACAGGCACAGGGCAGGATGGCCTGGCCACACTAGAAGCTGAGAGAATGCTGCCCGGCAGTGCCGTGACCCCAAGAGCAGGCTGTGTGCACCTGGGTGGCTCCCCTCGGCGTCACCACGGGGTGACTGGCTCTCATAGCCCTCTGAGGTCCATGGTTTGCAGCCTAAATGGCAGCTGAAAAGATGCCCTCTCCTCCCCCACCTTTGCTGGCTTCATTTCAAATCTGTCTCGGTCACGCAGCCAGAGGGCAGTGGCCAGAGGCTCGAGGGGCTCCCACGACTGGTGGCCACAAGTTTAGTGGGACGATGACAGCACGCTCTCCTCGGCTGTTGATAACTGACGTTCTCTCTGGTAGGAAATATCAGCTCAGATCTGGCCACCTGGCTGACTCTGGCATAGATGTGGTGCCTGACACAGGCGCACGGTGGGAGTGCTCCTGGCGGGTGAGGGCGACCTGGCAGCCCCGAGCCCTCCTCCCTTCCCAGTCCCCACCAGGAGAGATGGGGAAGGAGAGGGGTTGAGTTCCAGGACTCCACGAGCAGGATGGGACTGTGCTGGAGCTGACCAGGCTGGCCTCCCATTGGACAGCTCCCCTGTCCCACCAACCTGGGGACAGAGAACTTGAAAGCTGCCCTGGGTCTCCCTCCAGCTTCATTTCAAATCTGTCTCGGTCACGCAGCCAGAAGGCAGTGGCCAGAGGCTCGAGGGGCTCCCACGACTGGTGGCCGCAAGTTTAGTGGGACGATGACAGCACGCTCTCCTCGGCTGTTGATAACTGACGTTATCTCCGGTAGGAAATATCAGCTCAGATCTGGCCACCTGGCTGACTCTGGCATAGATGAGCCTCCAGAGATGCAGGCTCAGGTTAGCTCGGCAATGCCAAGCCCTCCACATGTTCGGCCAGGTGCCCCACCACCCAGCCGCGGCCTGAGGGGGCCAGGGGACACGCACAGCTCCGCGCCCGTCCTGCTCTCCCCTGCACTTTCATGACAGCCCCTCCCTGGGCTCCGAACCCCCATCCAGGCCTCCAGACAGGTCCCCCAAACCCTGGCTCCAATCACATCCGTCATCAGTCCCCAAACTTTATGACTCCCAGTGGCTAAGGACCCCTCCAGAGCTGGCAGTCATGCCCACCACCTTCTGGCCTCATCCCCACTCCTCTCCTATCCTTGTCACTGTGCCCACCTTTGGGTGACCTTGTTGTCCCCACCTCCTATTTTCATTTCTCTAAAGCCTCCTGTTCTTGACCATCTGTGGGCCAGGTGGCACAAGCTGTGGGAGCCATGCAGCTGCCCTGGCCCGAGGGCCCCTTGTCCTCTTGTAGCCCGTGGCCCCCAGTGAGGCAGGTGTTTCCACGACCACGTGCAACACAGTCAAAGTGACAGAGAACACATGTCCGGCTTTTCTACAAAAACCAGCATTCCACAAGGTGTCCTGAAGCAGATTATTCCCCAAAACCTACAAGGTCAGTGAAAGGGGAAGTCAGGGATACGAGAGGGAAGCTTCGGACTTACCTGGGACTGACTCGACGGTGCTGCCGGTGGGGTCGAGCGGGTGGGCGCGGGCCGAGAGGGCGGGCAGAGCGGTGGGGGAGGAGCCACCTGAGCCAGCGCTGGACGCCAGGCTGGACGCCACACTGGAGCTCACGCTGGGAGCGAGCGGGTGGACCACAGCCAACACCGCGAGGTGGGTCTGTGCAGAGACACACAAACGAGTGAGCAGAGGCCCCCACACCGACGGCAGCTGCGTGACCAGTGCGGTCACGGAGCACACGTGGGGAATCGCGGACCCGACGGCTTGGCCGACCTCTACCCCCAAAGCAAAATGTCAAGCAAGCCGACTTTTCAAAATATCGTAGAGGGGGTTTAGATGTCTGCTTAGTTATGACACGGTGACAGGCGGAATCTAGCTGCTGACCCCCCAGGGGCGGGAGGAAACGCCCCCAGACAGCGGCTCATGTGATGAACGGTTCTGCAGAGAACGATTTCCAAAAGCAGACGTGTGCCAGTGAAAGCCACCCACCAACAGACAGACGTAGAGAGCCAGCCCCAGGTCTGGGCACAGGGCGAACTGTCTGTGACCTCTTTACTCAGAAAGGTGAAAAGTCAGGGCAATTCACATTCTCTCTACCTCACAGAGAACACATTAAAGGAAAAAGAACCGGCGCGATCCTGGATAAACAGCCGATAACGCAGAGGGCACTGAGCGCAATAACACACAACAAAACGACACACGACGCGCTGCAGAGCTGGCCCCCGGGCCCTTCGCACAGCGCTCTGTCTCAGATGCGAACTCTGAGCCACTATGACGTCAGGCGTCAGAGCGACATTACACGGAGATGGGACGAGGTCTCGGTTTGCTTCAAAATAACAGAGGAAAAGTTAACCTCGCGGGCAGCAACAAGAAGACCAACTACAAGGGGAGGATTTACCAGTTTTCGGCTTGAGTGACATTCCCCATAATAGAAAAGAAGCTACTGCACGCTTTGTAAGAGAGCAATCTGGCACAGGACGGCTTCTCTGAGCAAATGTGTCTTGGCATTCACGGTCCCCTCTGCCTTCACTGGCTCTGCTCAAGAGAGGCCCCAATGACAGGCCATCGGGCACAGAGACCCTGGCACTATCGCCGTCATATACTTGAGGCTAAGTTTTAAAAATAACTCAAACTTCAGAAGTCTGGGGGGCAGTGGCCCCCAGTGCTCCCAGGGCCCAGACTCAGAGGTGGGGCCACCTCCTCATCCGCGACCAGGCTCTGCTGTCCCTTCTGCTGTGGAGGTGTGACCACAGGCCGCCTGCTCCCCTCTCCCTCCCGCAGCTTCCGCTGGGCTGTGTGTTGTCCCCAGGTGAAGCCGGAACGGCAGTAACCTGCCCGACAGCACTGCAGACACCCCACAGTAAACCCCACACACTGAGCCCGGCCGCAGGCCTGAGGCACCCACGGTGACATCACCCACCCCAAAAGTCACACTCCAGGAGGATGTGCCCGCTTAAAGACGTCAGGTGACACTTTGTCTTGAAAATCGATGTCAACGTCCTCACTGGTCCTTTCCCTGAGGCCCTGTGGTTATAGACGTCCCAGGATGGGTCAAGTGTGGGGTCCCATCAACGAAGGAGTCAGGTACGACACAGTGAGATGGGGGCCTGTGCCCCCTCCTGATGCCAGCTTGGCCTGCCTGTTTCTTCCTTCCTTTCTTTTTTATTATGGTAAAATATACATAACATAAAATTTACTGTTCTAATGGTTTCTAAGTGTACGGCTGGCACAGTGGCACTGAGCACATTTACGCTGCTGCCCAGCCATCGCCACCTTCTGCCTCCAGGACGTGTTCATCTTCCCAAACTGAAACCGTCCCTGTTAAACACTCGCTCGCCAGCCCCCGGGCCCTGCCCCACCGCTCCACTTCCTGTCTCTGTGGATAACCCTGCAGGGGCCTCATGTAAGTGGAATCAGACAGTATGTGGTCCTTTCATAACGCCTTTGTCATGGACTGAGTCCCCCGAAAATCCGAATGTTGACACCCTAAGCCCCCACGTGACTCTATGTGGAGACAGGGCCTTTAGGAAGGTAATTAGAGTTAAATGAGGTCCTAGGAGTGGGGTCCTATCCAGCAGGACTGGTGTCCCTAAATGAACAGGAAGCGACACCACGGATGTGAGCGAGCACACAGCGGATGCCAGCGTCTGCAAGCCGAGGACAGAGGCCTCTCAGAAACCCAGCCTGCCTGCACTCAGATCTTAGACTTCCAGCCTCCAGAAACGTGAGAAAGTACATTTCAGTTATTTTAGCTGGCCAGTCTGTGGTCTTTGGTTATGGCAGCCCGAGCTAACATGGTCTCCAAGGTGCGTCCATATTGCAGCATGTGTCAGAATTCCCTTCCTTTTTGAGGTTGCATAATATTCCATTGCACATACAGACCACATCTTGCTTATGCATTCACCTGTCAATAGACACTTGGGCTGCTTCCACCTTTTGGCTCTTGTGAATAATGTGGCTATGAACATGGGTGTACAAATAACTCTTTGAGACCCCATTTTCAATTCTTTTGGGTACATATACCCAGAGGGGGAATTGCTGGATCATATGAAAGTCTGTTTTTAATTTTTTTGAGGAACCGCCATACTGTGTTCCATGGCAGCTGCACCATTTTACATTCCCACCAACAGTGCACAGGGTTCCACCTTCTCCACATCCTCGCCAACACTTGTTATTTTCTGGGGTTTTTTTTGCTAGTAGCCATTCTGATGGGTGAGAGGTGGCACCTCATTGTGGTCGTGACTTGCATCTCCCTGATGCCCAGTCGTGTTGAGCACCTTTTCACGTGCTACTTGCATCTCTTCTGTGCAGAAATGTCTCCTCCAGCCGGGGGCCCGTCCTTGAGTCAGGGTGTTTGTTTCATGGATGTGAGCTGGATGAGTTCTCTCTCTGTTGGGACATAAACCCCTTTTTCTCCCATTCCGAGGGATGCCTTTTCACTCTATGGACAGTGTCCTTTGACACACGCAAGTTTTTAATTTTGATGAAGTTCAGTCTATCTTCTCTTTTGTTGCCTGTGCTTTTGGTGTCACCTCCAAGAAATCATCGCCAATCCCAGCGTCACGAAGCTTCCCCATCTGCCTGATTTGAGTAACAGGCCGGAGGAAACCCACCTCTCCTGACACAGAGACACACTCGGGCTGCTAGGGCAACTTTGGGGTGACTTGGTGACTCATCAAAGGAACAACTGTGAAAGCCTGGTGTTAGCCAAGGACCCAGTCCCCTGGGCGGTTGGCATCACGACTCGATGCCCAACTGTGTCACTCTTGCAAGGGCTGTGCTCCAGACTGATGAGGTGACATGCTGGCTGCCTCTCGGGTGGGACCAGAGTCCTGGAGGACCAGGGTCTGGGCGCACTGTGAGCTGCGTCTCCGTAGTGTTTGGAGCCTTGAGGGACCATCACTGTGGGCCACGAGCGACGCTTCGGCTCTGCAGGATGGAGGGGCCACAAGTGCGAAAGCCACTTTGCTCAGCACGTTCCACCAAGTGTCATCAGGGAGCACAGGCTTCTGAGGAAGAGGCCACCCAGGAAGGAAGATGGAAACTGGGGAGTGGATTGGACTGACCAGGGAACCGAACTGCCTCAGTTTATCAAAGAAAACTCCAGATGCTGGCACGCCCAATGCTCCCCATGCTGCTGGGGCCCAGGGACACAGGGACCTGCAGCTAACGCGGAGAGGAGGCGTGAGGTCCCGGGATGGAGGAGCTGGCACACTCTGGCCAGAGTGGACAGGCACCCACATGCAGGGAGGGGGTCCCTGGAGCAACCGTGTGAGTGTTGTCCGCCCACGAGAGAGCGGCCAGGCCGACCTCAAAGCCATGGTGTGCCCTCCCCTGTGGCCTCTCAAACTGAGCCGGACCTCGGCAGATCCAGGGGAAACACTGGGAACCACTAACCTGGTCTAGGGACCCTGGGGGCTGGCTTTCCAATCCTGCTCCCGCCTGGCGCTCACTGCCCCCGGAGCCAGGCTTTGGGATGGGATGGGACGAGAGGGTTCCTGGGTGCAGGGGGAGCTGGCTTGTGGATGAACTCGGCCAGTTTACTCACAGCACCCAAGGAGTGGGACCACGGTCACAGCATGAAGATGCACTGGGAGGTAGGGACAGGGGAACATCCCCAGGGCAGCCCACATGGAGCCGCCCGCCCCCTCCTGGGTGTCCCGGGCCAGCGTGCAGCTCCCCTCTGTGCGCTTGGGTTTGCCTTCCCTGTTCCAGGCACTTCTTCCAGGCCCTTCCCTAAGACGAGGCAACACGCCCATCAGCTACAATATTGCAAACATTTCATGCATGTTTCAGATTCTTAGTGAACATCTCATGGATTTTAATCTCTTAAAAAAAAAATCACAAAATAACTAAGTTACATTTTTTTTTTCAACTATCCTTCTGCTGATTTCAGAAACAAGCTGCTAATGGAGCCCAGCCCAGCTGCCTGGTGGAGAAGTCCCGGGGAGGCGCCTGTCAGGTGGGCCCCCCACAGACAGCCAGGAGCAGGGGAGGAAACACAGGCCTCATTCACTTCGGAATCAGAGCAAAGACCACAGCAGAGGCGAGCGACACTGGCTGAAGTCCCCGCCAGAGAGGGTGGACGTTTGCAGGCTGTCCACCCCGGGCCCCAGGCCTTCCCGAACGCCACGCTCCCTCTGCCTTCTCACAGTGACAGAGAAAGATGCGCGTTCTGAGTCATCAGGGCAGCGGTGTCCAGAGAAAAAACTGTTTCTCAAAGCAACTCAGTTTGAACCGGGTGTATGGGAAGCTGGGTCACAGAGAACAGAGAGAAAGGGCCCTGAAGCCCCAGGCCAGGGGGCATGGCGGGAAGCCCCCCACAGCAGCCTCACGGAGGAGGGGACAGTCTCTGGAACCTCAGGGAACACACTGATAACTATCTGAGACCTGAAAATGCGTCTAGGTTGGGACTGGGGATAGGGGGCTCTGTCTAAGACCAGGGAGAAACTGAGCCAGGCTCACCTGGGACACACTGTGGGCTGAACTGTGTCCCCAGAAACTCACATGTTGGAGTCCTGACCCCCACAACCTCCGAATGCAACCTGACTGGGAGACGGGGTCTTTACCGAAGGAATCGAGTAACAATGACATCAGTAGGGTGTGTCCTAATCAACATGACTGGTGTCCTTATAAAAATGGGAACCTTGAAGACAGACACAGACACAGAAGGAAAATGACGAGATGAGACACAGAGAGGACGGCGTCTACAGGCCGAGGACAAGCGTGGGACAAGTCGTCCCTCACGGCCCTCGGAAGGAACCGGCCCTGCTGACACCCTGATCTGGGACTTCCGGCCTCCAGACTGTGAGAGAATCAATTTCTGCTCTTTGAGGTCCCATCTGCAAGGCTTCGTTACGGGGCCACGGGACACTGACGCCGACAGGCCGCCAAGGGCCCTCTCATGTCCCCACGGAGAAGACGTTCGGAGGTTTTGTTGTTTCTGAGGTACAATACAATTTTTTTAAAACATTAAGACAAAGGACACATGAAACAGACGAGTTTAAGAAGAATGGAAGTAAAAACATAAGTCTGTTACAAATGGACATGAACCAGGCACTCTGTGAGTCAACGGTGACCGTGACCGAGGACGTGTGCAAGGTCACGACACGGACAGCGCCGTCCAGTGGCAAAGACAGAGGAAATTGTGCCTCGGGAGGTACCTGCTTACTGTCGTGGTCGCTGGCTTTCTGGCTGCCTTCGGCAGGGGAATCTCGCCGCTTTGCCTGCAACAGAGAAGGCACTGACGTTGGAAGGGAAAAGCAGCGGATTAAAGACATCTACAGAGAGCCCTGAGCTTTGCCAAGTCCTGAAGGCTCACAAAATGGAGAAGGCACTCCAGTCTGGCCTCGTCGGCTCTCCTGAATCCCACTCCTGATGCCTGGACACCCGCTGTGACCTCTGGGTTAGTCTGGTGAAGGCTCCCTGCCCCCAGAACCCACACAGCCAACAAAACCACATGCCCCATCACAAGCCCAGCCGGCGGCCGTGGTGGCCCGCGCCCGCTCCCGCCTGTCCCCTGCACACTGAAACTCTCTCCCCCATCTGCCAAGAACGTCACCCAGAAGGAAGAGCCAATTTCGGTGTCTTGGTCCCTCAGAAGAAGTCTTTTTTTTTTTTTTGAGGAAGATTAACCCTGAGCTAACATCTACTGCCAACTCTCCTCTTTTTGCTGAGGAAGACTGGCCCTGAGCTAACATCCATGCCTGTCTTCCTCCACTTTATATGTGGGATGCCTGCCACAGCATGGCTTGCTGAGTGGTGCCATGTCTGTGCCCGGGATCCAAACGGGTGAACCCCAGGCCACCAAAGTGGAACGTGCGCACTTAACCGCTGTGCCACTGGGCGGTCCCTAGAAGAAGTCTTGATGCGTCCCACTGAAACATTTTCTCAAATCTTTTCAAGGAACACTTCTTAGAGCATTTAACTTCTTCCTCAGCTTCCGCCCCACCCTCAGGTCCACTGGAGTTTGAGCTCACGGAAGGGTAGTCAGAGCCAAGCAGCCTGGAGCCGATCCCACCTGGAGAGCCACAGTGGCCATGCAGGCTGTGAGGCCACCAGATGCCCCTGTGCACTTTCAAAAGGCCACATCTGCGCAGCTGGATCTCACCTCATGTAATTGGACGGGTGCGGGGGGTGCGGGGGGGCAGATCCAGGTGCAGCCCCGCCTGAAGCTGTGGGCCGGGCCAGGGCCCGGAGACCCCGGGCACCTTGACCTAACCACGAGACCTGTACCCAGGGGGAGCAGCCCAGCGTTCCGCCTTCCCAAAGGAATCCAGCCCCGTGTGCCCCCAGCCACGGGAGGCAGCAGGCGGACGGTTCTATGAAGGTCACAGGGGGTGACAAGGAAAAGCTCCTGTTCCTCCTTTACTCCACACGACCGCCACGCACAACACAGCTGACACCAGGTGTGGGGTTTTCCTAACCGAGCAGCTCCCCCATGCCAGCTGGGTAGCTGACAATTCAGTTCACCCTGTCACTTCTAGCTGAGGTTCGCACGGTCCTGCGAGACCACCCCCACTCCAGACGCCAGTCACAAGGCCCAGGTTGTCACCTGCGCTTCTGATCCATGGGCTATAAATCAGGATTCCCATGAGCCCCTCCCTTGGTTCAACCATTCTCTAGCACAGCTCCTGGAACTCAGGAGAACACACTTACATTTACTGGTTTCCTATGTAATAAAGGATATGATAGAGAATGCAGGTGAACAGCTAGATGAAGGGGCACGTGGGGCGAGGTCTGGGAGGGCCCTGACTCAGGAGCTCCTGTCCCGTGGAGCTGGGACGCCACCCTCCTGGCACGTGTATGTACCACCAGCCCAGCAGCTCTCTGACCCCACAGCGTAGGGATGTCTGGGGCAGCTTCAAGACGTCGACAGACGGATCATTAACCCGTCCCCTCCCCAGAGGACAGCAGGTGGGGCTCAAAGTTCCCAGCTTCTAATCACGTCTGGTCTTTTTTGAGACCCACCCAGAGTCACCTCATTAGAACAGAAGCCACCCCAATCACTCAGGGAATCACAGGGCTCCGGAGCTCTGTGTCAGGAACCAGGGCCAGACATGAATACACGTTTCCCGTTATTTCCCAGCATGTTTCTGTGGGCAGCACCAGCATGGCCATGGGAAGCGGCCGGCTCTGGGCACGGAGTGTGCTGGGCAGATGAAGCCTGTGCTCGGGGACCAAGCAGGCAGGGCGCAGTGGGGAGGCTGCTTCCCTCCCCGCTCGTGGACAAGGGATCTGAACCCCAGACAGACTCCTAGACCCCGGACGACACTTGGTGAGACCCAGGAGCACCCAAGAGGTGCACACCCCACACTGTGGCCGGTATGGGGGCAGGTCTGAAAGGAGGCGGCGTGAGGCACGCGGTTCAAACGTTCACCAGACCCTCGCTACACTGACAGAGGAAGCAGCGGGGACACCCGCTCCACACGAGCCAAGATTAGGGATCTGTAATCATCCTCACAAACGAGACCAGTCGGATGAGGGGAAGACAAACTAGCCGTGAGTGAGAAGTGAGAACCGCCCCCCCCACATGCCCACCTGGCAGCATCATCTCGTGCAAAGCCAGCTCTGGGGCCGCTGGTGACATTGTCGCCACCCCCCCGACCCAGCCTTCCCTGTGGGCAGACCTAAGGGAGATAAAACCAGGGGCTCAGGGCTCCCTCGAAGTTGCCCAACAGAGCAAGAGCCACGTGCCAGGCGAGAGGCCGCTGCTGGGCCAGAAGGCTGTCTATGCAGATGGCCCAACAGTCGGAGCCGATGCCCCAAACAGACACTTAGTTTTTCTTTTGTCTTTTTTTTTTGGTGAGGTAGATTGGCCCTGAGCTAATATCTGTGCCAGTCTTCCTTTATTTTGTATGTGGGACATCTGCCATAGCGTGGCTTGATGAGTGGTGTGTAGGTCTGTGCCTTGGATCCAAACTTGTGAACCCCGGGCCACCAAAGCAGAGCACGCAAACCTAACCACTATGCCACTGGGCCAGCGCCTAAATTTTCTTTTTAATTGAGGTGAAATCACACAACATAAGTGTACCTTTTAAGAGAGATGGATACAGCAGCTTTTAGCACACGTACGATGCACCCCCTCGACCCAGTTTCATGACACTTCCATCCCCTAGAGGAACCCTCCCCACCGAGCTCTCTCCCCATCCCTCCCCTGGCTCTGGCACCCACCACGTGCTCCAGCAGGTTAACTTCTAAAATCCCAAAATAACTAAAAGAACACATAAGACACCTGCTAGTACTAATGGGGTACATCGACATAAAGCAACCACGTCTGCAGGGGTGAGAGCATGGTTCTGGCACCATCCAGCAGCCGGGAGGTGCTCCCTGCAGGGTCCCAGGTCACCCACCTACACTGGGTTGTGGCCTTGTCGGTACAGCGCCCACAGAGGCCCCATCCACCCTGCATCCTCAATGGGACCCAAACCCATGACCCCATGACAGCCACCTAAACCCACGACCGTCATGCCCCTGGGATGAGAGGGAGACGGCTTCCCACCCTGTCAGGTGCTAACCGGCCGAAACTGGAAGCCCAGAACACCCGGAGCTCAGGATCCGGAGGAAGCCTGGCCCGTGAGCACAGGGACAACAGCCCTCCGTGGGTGTAAGGGGAGCTCAGGGGCACAGGACCCAGCCCGACGACAGGGGTGCTCGGTGAGGGGCGCTCGTGAGCAGTGGGGCGACAGCGGGCGAGGAAGATCCACCTGGACTCCGCCTCTGTACTCCAGAGGGAGCCTTGGCGTCAGGTGCAGGATGTAGCAGGGGAGCCCGCCGAAGGACCCGAGGACCATTCTCTCGTCTGGGGACGAGAACTCCCTGAGGAGCGTGTGGGCCGAGGCCACGTGGGGGGAGGCCCCCAGCCCAGGAAACTGTGCGCTGACCGGAGCTCAGCCTCCCCCTGCCACGGCCGCCAGCCCTGCGAGGAGACCCACCAGGATGTGGGCCCCTTCTTCACGGTCAGCCTGACTGCGCCTTTGCACACGGCTCACACGTGTGTGTCTGGCAAACGGCGAGGCCAGGTCAGTTGCTCCAGGCCAGAGCTTGGCCAGGACTCTTCTGGACTCTTCTAGAAGAAGCCACCAACCCCGCAGGCGGACTGCCTCCAACCATGTCACCCAGAGATCACATCCAGCTGTGCCCCTAACAGTTCCACTAAAACTGACAGAGCGGGCCACCAGAGCACCCTGCTCAGGGCGCTGTCCACTTACGTTTCCGGGCTGGCCGCTGTTGGCCGCGGAGCTGCTGGCGGAGGTGAGGTCTCGGCAGCCCCAGTCGTTGGCCATTCCCAGGCTCTCTGCCAAGAAAGGGGGGCAGCAGGCTTTGAGCGGCTGCTGGCTGGCAGCAGAACTCCATGCACGGAGTGTCAGGCTAAAGGAACCCCAGGAACTAGGGAAAGGGGGCACCCTGGTCTCATGACAACAATCTTCCCAAGCCACAGGGGACAAGGACAGCAGAACACCGCCATGAGCCGTGCGGAGCAACGCCACCCTTGGGTCTTGAACGATTTGAATACCACAAAATAATGTAAAATTTCAACAGGAATAGCCACTCTCCACATTGAAATAAAAAATAAAGTAAAATCTGAGTTTGCAACTACACTTACAAACACTGGAGCGCAAGCTCAAAGGCCCAGGAACATGGAAGAAAGGCCGAGTCTGTCATGTTTCCATCCCCGAGGTTCCCTTCCGCCTTCGGGAACTTTTTACGGGCCCATCTGGCCACCAAAATGGACATGTGCCAGAGCCTGGCCGCTGCGCCTAGGACCCCAGGTCGCCTGGGGGCAGGGCCGCTCTGGGCCCCACAAGGCCCGGCCCACGGCAGGCGGGAGGATGGGGCAGGCTCCAGGGTGGGCTCCAGGGCAGGAGCCCTGACCCTCCCAGCCCCAGACCCTGAAAGGCAGGTTGGGGCCTCCCAGCTGCCCCCAGGATGCTGAGCTCCCGCCTGCTCCCACCGTCCTCGGAGCCTGCTCCCGCTCCCAAGGACGGGACGTCTGGGAGAGGCTGCGAGTCGCCTGCTCGCATGCATCTACACTGGAGGCCGAGACGGAGCCTGCGGGCATCACGGACTCACTTTCCACGTGTGCAAAGGCACAGAAGGGACCGCGAGGGCAGTAACCAGTTTGGCGCATGTCGTTGCACTTCGTAGATTTGTAGATCTAGGAAATAGAAATAAGATGATAAAATTAAAGAGAGGCCGGATGGGAAATGGGTTTCTGTGGGAAGCCCGGAGCTGGCTGCCATGGCGCAGACACCTAAGCCCCAGATCGTCATGGGGGTCTCCTGAAAAGAGGGATGGGGACGCAGCCCTGTCCCCTGCACGCCTGTGGTCCTGGAATTCCCTCCTCTGCACAGAGCTGGTCAGCCTGGGGGACAAGGTCCCGCCGGCCCTGTCCTTGCAATCGCACACACAGTCAGTGTGTCCACTTGCCGTTTTCTGAAAGATGCACCTGACTCAGGGCCTGGTATACAACAGGCACTTGAGAAATGCCTGTTAGATGACACAGGCGTCCACTCCATCACCAGACCTGATGCCATGTCCTATCCACCCATGCAGGCCACAGGGCAGCCCTCCAACCCCAGAGCCCCCCACCTGCCCGGGAACTGACCCCTGCCCCCAGCCCCACCCCATCTCCTGCTCTCCAACTTGACCGCTCTGCACCCCCACACCCTCCCCGGCTGCCCCCTCATGGCCCATCCGGTTCAGCCCCCACCCTTAGTTCACAGGGACAAGGGTGCAGGATCAGCGCCTCGCAGCACCACGGTGCACACCCACGGCCCCTGCTCACCCATCCTGACGGGAAGCCCTGGCCCTCCCCAGCCTGGCCCTGGTCCTGGCCCTCCACCCTCCCCGGTCACCGTGCCCTCCTCTCCCACGGTCTCAGGCCCTGAATGGGGCTGGTTTGTGTGCTCATTTTAACAAACGCTGAAGTGTGGTCCAGTCAGCAACCGGACAGCGAAGGGTTAGCTCGGCAGGCCTGGGGTGTCACACTCGCACAGTCCAAAGGAAAGACTGGCCTTGACCCGCTCCCAGGAGGTGACCTCTGAGCCCCCGGAATGTCCTGCCTGCCTGGTAAGTGTCTCTGTTTACTGGGCTGTGGGCTGCGCTGGACAGTAACAACGTGATTTACGGGGGCGCCTGGGCCACACAGCGTCGGCTCGACCCCTGGAGGGGCTGGAGACCGAGGTCAGGCATGTCTACACCACCGACCACCAAGCAAAACACTGGACACCAAGGCTTGGTGACCTCCCTGGTTGGCAACACTCTGTGTACTGTCACACACATTGCCACACACAGTCACCGGGAGAAGTGAGTGCTGTCCACACGACTCATGGGGAGCGGAAGGCGGGACCGTGTGGACCTGCCCTCGGCTGGCTTCAACCTGTCTCCTTTCAGCGTTGTGAGCCATAACTGGACACGACAGCTTTTCCGAGTCCTTCCAGTGAGTCACCCGACCCGAGGCTGGTCTTGGGGACCCCCAAGCACAGCAAGCAGGGCTGTGAGGGACAATGACCCGGGGCTGAAGCCCCCGCCCGCTCGTACCTCGGGGTGGAACTGCTGCTCCGTGCGGGAATGGCAGTACTGACAGCTGTCCCCACTCTCACACCGCGAGGGCTCGCCCCACTCGTCACCATGCTTCACGCTGGGGCACGGGGTGGACCTGGGGGACAAGGAGGAGTCACCAAGGACACGAGGGGACACATCCTTCCCGCATCCTCGGGTGCTGGTCTGCCCACCGAGGGCTGGAGGCCCAGCCCTTTCCTCGTGATGGCACAAGGGCGTCCTGAGCCCAGGAGCTATTTGGGAGCTCGCTTTCATTGCCCATAAAATGCACAGCGAGTCTGAGCCAGCCTCCCAGGCTGCCATGAGGGCATCCAGAGAAGAGCCGGCCCAGGGAGCGCTCTCTGCCTCTCATGGGGTTGTTTCAAAATTGAGACTTTGGGTCTCACAATATGAAAATCCCAAGCAAAATCCTTTTCCTTAAATACTCTGGCAGCTTCATTGTAACTTCTTTGGATTTATAGAAAAAATTACCACCAGTAGAAAATAAGACTTTGTGACAATTCTCCATCCCGTCAATATGCAGTAGAGTCACCTGATCTTCTCAAGATGACATCTGGTGACCAAAACTCAGAGAACGTGGTTCTCTGTCCCCCGACTCTGAAGTGACTCAGAGAAGGCACCGTGCCCGTCATCCACAGCCCGCTCCCCATCTGGAGGACGGTGCCCTTGGGCACGCGGGGCAGCACTGGACGAACAGAGCGGCTCTCTGCTCAGAGAAAAGCTGGACACGGGGCTCCGGCCTGAGGAGGCCCAGGGGCCAGGGCCCGGGCTCACCTGTACTGGAACCTCCTGGGGTTCCGCCGTCTGTCCCTGCTGTTGTGGAAGTGCGGACACGCGTAGCCCTGGCGACACAGGCGTGGTGGCTTCGGGCACTGCTCCGTCTTGTAGCTGCCCAGCACGAAGTGCGTGTCTGAAACACAGGGGTCCACACGGGCACATGCACACGTGTGCTCAGAGTACATGCGTGCTCGTGGCAGTACGAGTCACACAGCCAAGAGGAGAAACAACCCAAGTGTCCGTCAACGGATCAACGGCCAAGCACAATGCGGTCCATCCGCACTGTGGGAAGTTATTCAGCCACAAAAAGGAGTGAAGCACAACACGCGCTACAACCTGGACACACCCCGAAAACACGATGCTTAGTGAAGAGGCCAGACACTAAAGAACACAGAGAGGCTGAGCCCACTGACAGGAAATGTCCAGAACAGGCAAGTCCATAGACGGAAGCTGACTGGTGGGTGTCAGGGGCTGGGACGGGAGGCTGGGGAGTGACTGATGATGGGGACGGGGTTTCCTTTTGGGGAACAAAATAGAGTTTCAAACTAGATAAAGGTGAAGGTTGTGCAACACTGTGAATGTACTAAAAACCACTGAAACATACTTATTTTACCCTAACGTAAACAATGGACTTCTGGTGACAACGACACATCAATGTAGGCTCACTGACTGTAACAAACATCCCGCTGTGGTGGGCGGTGTCGTGTATGTGGAGGCATAGGGTGTACAGGAAGTCTGTACTTTCCACTCCAGTGGACCTAAAACTGCTCTAAAAAATAAATCTAGGGGCCAGCCCAGTGGCGCAGCGGTTAAGTGCACACATTCCGCTTCAGTGGCTCGGGGTTCACCGGTTCGGATCCCGGGTGCGGACATGGCACCGCTTGGCACGCCATGCTGTGGTAGGCATCCCACATATAAAGTAGAGGAAGATGGGCATGGATGTTAACTTAGGGCCAGTCTTCCTCAGCAAAAAGAGGAGGACTGGCCATAGTTAGCTCAGGGCTGATCTTTCTCAAAAAAAAAAAAAAGTAAAATAAAATGAAGTCTATTTTTTAAATGGTTAATTTCATGTTATCTGAATTTTACCTCAAAACAAAAACAGACAAAAACCCACCAAGGGTCATTTAAAAGCAGTAACCGATGAGAGAAGATTCCTAAAAATCATATCCGTTCTTGGGCTGGTTAATAAGTGACACCTTATTTACCTGCACTGTTTTCAATGACTCTTGCCCAGGGAGCTGACCTCTGTGAGCAACGGAGGGAGAGAGGAGGAGGAGCAGGTGACGCGACACGCGGGATGTTTCCAAGTCGAGATTTAACATTACCGTCCCATCTGTCCACGCCAAATTCAACTTCAAATAATATGTTAATGACAAGAGATGTTAACCACACAGCAGGGCGTGGAGAGAACAGAGGGGTTTGGGGGACAAAAAACTGATTTTAAGAAAATAAAAATTGTGAAACATTTGTTCACAAGGATCAACCAAGAGCCTTGAACAGATAGGAGGTCCCGTGCTAAGTGACACGAAACGCACAGAAATGAGCTACACCATGGTGACCGTGAACACCGAGGCTCAGAGACGTCCTTCAGGAACAGGAAGGGATGGATCAAGTAACTGTGGTCCGTCTTTGCGTGGATTATCATTCAGTGCTAAAAAGAAATGTGCTACCAAACCACGAAAAGACACGCAGGAACCTTGAATGCATATGACTAAGTGAGAGAAGCCAGTCTGCAACGGCCACGTCCCAGATGATTGCAATGACGTGACGGTCTGGGAAAAGGCACAACCATGGAGACAAAAGAGCAGAGCAAAAGGTCAGTGGGTGGGGCCGGCCCCGTGGCAGAGTGGTTGGGTTTGCGGGCTCCGCTTCAGCGGCCCGGGGTTTTGCTGATTTGGATCCTGGGTGCGGACATGGCGCTGCTCGTCAGGCCATGCTGAGGCGGCGTCCCACATGCCACAACCAGAGGCACTCACAACTAGAAGATATCACTATGTACTGGGGGGCTTTGGGGAGAAGAAGGGAAAAAAAGAAAAGAAAAGAAGACTGGCGACAGATGTTAGCTCAGGCGCCAATCTTTAAAAACAAAAAAGGTCAGTGGGCGCCAGGGGTGGGGGGAAGGCGGTTGAGCAGGCAGGTTTTAGGGCAGTGACACTACTCTGTGTGACACTATAACGGTGGATACATGTACATATTTGTCCAAACCCAAAGAGGCACACACCAGGCGTGAGCCCTCATGTCAGCACTGGATGTTATGTGACAACAAAGTATCCAGTTCCTCAATTGTAACAACGTACCATCAACGCAAGATGCTCATGTGGGAAGTAGAGGGCCGTGGGAACTTGCTACTGTTTGTGCAATTGTTAAACTGCCCTAAGAAACATAATCTGGGGCTGGCCCGGTGGCACAGTGGTTAAGTTCGCGTGCTCCGCTTTGGTAGCCCAGGGTTCATAGGCTTGGATCCCGGGTGTGGATCTACACACTGCTCATCAAGCCATGCTGAGGCAGTATTCTATATAGAAAATAGAAGACTGGCACAGATGTTAGCTCAGGGCCAATCTTCCTCACCAAAAAAACAAAAGAAAGAAAAATGAAAATGTGGAAGCCTCAGTCTGGAAGGGCTCTGCTGAAGGAGGTGGTGGAGTTCCATGCCACTGGTTTTATATGGAACACTGGGACCCCAGAAGCCAGAGCTCCTAACTGGGCGCTTCCGACAGGAGTCCAGGGTGCAAGCTCACCCTGCATGACCCGACCAAGCCTTGTGCCCACCCCATTGCCTCCTCCCCGCTCTCCTTCCTCAGACTCGGCCCACCTGATGGCGGCCTGGGGCCCCTCATGCCCTGACCCAGAGCACCAGCTCAGGGAGGTGAGACCGGGCTCATCCGACCAGGGAGGCCCTCGGGTGCAAAGTGACAACCAGGAGCTTCTTGCAGGCCTTTTCCAGAGCGACAACAACCTGGTACAGCCCTGTCCTTGCTCAGGGCTGCAAGCAGGAAGCCACAGGCCCGTGGTTCCTCCTCCGTGGGGAGCCTCTGCCCCGAGCAACGAGCAAAGGCATCGCAACACGAGGACAAGCACGACAGCACAGGCGGGTTCCCGGAAACGCAGACGGGGCCCCCGGCTGTCTCCATACCAGACGTGACCAAAGGCCACCTCCCCAGCGCCACCCCGACTAGGGGCCCAGTCAAGTGTCCCAGCACCGGCTGGGCACGTGCCACCCGTAGCTCGGGGGCCAGGGCGGGGGAACACTGAGCACAGCACCCAGCAGGAGGTGCTGGCGCCGGGAGGGAATCCCGAGTGGCCTGCGCAATCACCACTTTCAGTTTCCCTGGCCCCCGGCCCGCACGGGTGCTCAGCGAGCGGTGGGGAGGCGCCTGCGAGGGGAGCACCCATCGCTGGAGACACTGCAGTCCTAAAGCATCATGTCCGCACGTGAGTGCCCGCCAAGCGGGTCAGGGAGATGCATGGTGACTGACGGGGTTTCCTAAAACCTCGCTGCCCTCGGGAAATACCCGGACAGGCTCGTCCACAGAGACAGACGCAGACTGGTGGCCCCAGCGGTCAGGGAGGGGGACAGGAGAGACTGACGATGGAGATGGGTTTCCATCCAGGGTGATGGAATGTTCCGGAACTAGACAGAGGTGGTGGTTGCGCAACACTGTCAATGTCCTAAATGCCACTGAATTATATTCACTTTAAAGTGGTTAAAATGGTAAATTTACATTATGTGTACTTTACCACAATAAAAAAAAAACCACTGCCCACAGCCATTATCTGTGGAGGCTGCCAGGGACTCGGGTCCCACAGCCCTGAGGGACACGGCCAGGAACTCCTGTTTCTGACAAACCCCAGGGACCCAGATGCTGGTGATCTTCAGGCCACACGGAGACCCAGAGGGTAGGGACAAGGCGGAACCACAGGCGTCCTCCGGGAGCAGGGTGCAGTGACCATCGGCCTGGCTCTGGGACCGGGTGCAGGAAGAAGCCGTGCCAGCCATGCAAGCCCCACCCCAGGGAAGCTGCCGGCACAGGGGTCCACAGCAGCTGGGAGTCGGGGGGCGCAGAGGTGGGGTTCAGAGCCCCCTCGGCTACCCGCTACCTGAGGACCGAGGGTGAAGTACTCGGCTCAATGAGCCTCAGTTTCCCCATCTGACCTGGAAACGAGGGCTATGAGGTCCACCGTGCAGGTCACTTTACAGACAGAGCGAGGGCTGCCCCCTGCCCACCCTCCGCGGTGGCCGCAGGGTTACCTTGCCATCGGGGGTCCTCGCCCAGGATCTTCTCGATCATGGCCTGGCTGGCCAAGACCCCAGGCTGCAGATCCGGGACACCGTCCCCAGCGCCGAGCTGGCCGTTCTGCAGGGCCTCCTGGGCCTGCAGCTCCCTGCAACCAAACAGCATATCAGTCACAGTTTGGGGGCGCGGCCAAAGCCCTTCCAGAAGGTGATGGAATCACCTGCTCCTGTCACTTTATGGAACCGCCTACTTGTCACTAGAGACGCTGGCTGCCCGGGGGGTTGGGAGGGGGTCCCGCGGGCCTCGGGTGCACCCCTGTACTGGAACAGGTCTTGACCCAAATCCCAACACTCAGAGCTGGCTGTGTTCAGTTCCTCTCCCAGAGGGTGTCAGGGGCCTCACTGGCTGTTCCCTGGGAGCTCCCAAGGCCTTGCAGGTCACAAGGAAGGAAACGTGTCACTTTCTCACTGGAAATAAAGCCAAGGCCCAGAAAAGGAGCTGCTTTGGCACTCGGCTCCTGCAACACTGGGAAGGTGAGCCAGTTCTCTGCCGCCCACTCACCTGATGTCACAAACGGGTGGCCGCAGGTCCAGGGGACCGTGTGCGAAGGCACAGTGCGGCCCGTTTTTCACGCAGTGGCCCCGGGCGTCCGTCTCGTGGATGCACGTGCCCGTCTTATAGTAGCGCAGGTGGTACTTGCGTTCCGTGTCCCCAGTTGTCCGGTGCAGGTACGGACACCTGGAAAGCAGAGGGGGGGACACGCCATCTGGGCCTTACGGTTTGGGGATCACCCTCAGCATCAACCTACTCCACTTCTCTTAATTTTTTTTTTTAACAAAGCTTTGCAAGTCCCACATGTCCCACTTTACCTTTAAGTATGCTTTTTTTTTTGGTGAGGAAGATTGGCCCTGAGCTAACATCTGTTGCCAATCTTTCTTTTTTCCCCCTCAGTACAAGGTTCTATATCCTAGTTGTAGGCCATTCTAGTTCCTCCATGGGGGACGCCACCACAGCATGGCTGATGAGGGTGTGTAGGTCAGTTCCCAGGATCTGAACCCGCGAACCCCAGGCTGCCAAAGCAGAGCGCGCAAGCTTAACCACTCGGCCACGGGGCTGGCCCCACGCTCTGCTTCTCATTAGCACCCAGTCAGCAGCTGGTTCTATCTTCCTTCAGCAAAATACCTGCTCTAATGGAAGGATTTGCATCACTGGGCAGAGCACCCGGCCCTGAACTTGGGGCCCTCCCCTAAGGTGCTCAGACCCCTGCAAACCCCTCCATGAAACAAGATAAAAACAGAACACCGAGTTTCCATGAAAATCATCCTGCATAATTTTTTTAATAAAGTCTGGAAAAGTAAAGTTCACCCCCTGGACACAGCCAGTTCATTCATTTTCCCTGACGAGCGCCATCGGATAAAGGGTGGGC
Source organism: Equus quagga (assembly GCF_021613505.1). Lineage (NCBI taxonomy): Eukaryota > Metazoa > Chordata > Mammalia > Perissodactyla > Equidae > Equus > Equus quagga. The sequence continues at coordinate 1,276,928 of NC_060273.1, forward strand.
GCCTCTCCCATCCCGAGTCCGAGTGCTTTCGGGGACCCCTCAAGGGAAGGAGGGAAGAGCCTGGGGGGAAACACAGGAGCCTGGATATGGCTGGAGGAGGACACTGGGGGAGACTGGCCAGAGGGTAGGAGGCACGAAGGAGACAGTGTCACATGGGCCATGCGCAGCCCCAGAGCCAGAAGTCCAAGGGAGAGCCATGTACGGCTCACCGAGCAGAGACGGGGCTCATGCTGCAGGCAGCTGGCAGCTGCAGGGGTGGTTTAGAAGGTTCTGGCACATGTGGAGCGCAGGGAATGAGCTTGCCTTGAGGGTGGTCCCTCCAGACAAGAGCCACAAACACAGGAGGACTCTGAGGCGGCAATGTCCCCTTGAGCAGCCCGAGAGGCAAGGCAGGGGCCCAGGACAGCATGTCCCCAAATCTAAGGACATGGCCCCTCACCTGCAGCCACAGCCAGGAGCACCGTGTGGGGCCTGGAAAGGCCTGCTGCTGCCTCACTGTCCAGCAGGCTGTGGACGTGGGCACGGGGAGCACTAGTGGGGACGGCGCCCCACAAAGACCACAGCTGGGTGGTGTGCTGCAACCAGCAAGACCCAAAAGTAAAAGAAAAGCGCCTTAGCCATCATCCACTCTGAACCCCTATCTTGTAAGACGAGGAGATGGAGGCTCTGCGTTCAGACAGCTCACCCCAGACCTCACTGGGCACCTGGGCTGTGTGGGCAAGAGGGGCAGACAGAGAGGACACCGTGCCCTGGCGAGTCCCCAGGTTCCCAGAGCCAGCCAAGCTAAAGTCACTTTAGAAGCCCACTGTGGGACCCAGCAGCTCCACCCCCAGACGCGCACCCAGAGAGCTGGAAGCAGGGTCTCAAAGAGGTATCTGTCACCTCGTGGTCGTAGCAGCATGATTCACAATCGTTCTAACTGGGAACAACCCAAACGTCCATCAACAGACAATGGATAAGCACAATGTGGTCCATCCAGACAGTGGAATATCATTCAACCATAAAAAAGGAATGAAGCACGGACATGCCACAACATGGAAGAACCCTTGAAAACATCATGCTAAGAAGCCAGACACAAAAGGACAAATATTGCATATTCCATTTATATGAGGTCCCTAAAGTCATCAAATTCACACAGACAGTGGAGCAGAGGTTATTAGGGGCTGTGGGAGGGGAGAATGGGGAGTGACTCTGTAATGGGACAGGGTGTCTGTCTGGAGTGACGGAAAGAATCTGGAAAAAGATAGTGTTGACAGTTGTCCAACATCATGAATGTAATTAATGTTACTGAACTGCACACTTAAAAATGGTTGAAATGGGAAATTTTATGTTATATGTATTGCCCCACCATTTTTTTTAAAGCCCACTGGAGACAGATAGATAGAGAAGAGACAGGAGAGAGGGATCTTTTATATATTTGTCTCGAAATATAATATACCCACAGAGAAGCACATAGGTCAGACCTACACCTCACGTGGCATTTTCACAAACCGACACACCTGAGTAACAGAACCCGGATCAAGAGGACAGAACACAAGCAGCACCCGGGACCACTCAAGACATGCAGCAGGCCGGTGGCAGGCTCTCGTAAGTGGCAGAAACTGGAAATCAGGCCAGTGTCCACCCAGCGTCAATTCCTTCCAGAACAGTCACGGCAAACTCTCCCAGCGGAATACCAGCAGTGGTTGGCAAGCACTCCAGATCCGTGAGAAAAAGGAAAAGCGGAAAGTGGAGAGAGGAGGTTACAAGACAACTTGGTCCTCAGTTTGTGACAATAGGAAAAGGTACAGAATCATTACTATATCACTCGATATATAAAAGTGGAAAAGGAAACTCCGCATGCGCACAGCGCTCTACGCGCCCGCACGGAAGACAACCCGGGCGTAAGCTGCTGCTTCATGTCCCGATGAGGAGCTCCGGGAAGCGTTTTGGGAGGTGAAAGGGAAACAGTGAGCATCCACTTTCGCTATTTCCTATAGTGAGCACGGACGCGCCCTTGGGTCAATCCCCACCACAGAGTGACCGTTCACTCCGTCAGATTCAGGGTGCCCACGGGGTTGAGGCTGGCGTGGAGGACCCTCTGCCACTCAGAGAACCTTCTAGAACACAGGACCCTCCTCCACTTCTCACATGAACATACAGATCAATGTCACTAATAAACAAAGAATTTGTAGAAACAGACTGGGAACTCGCAGAACAATGGGCCAGAGAAAGGAACGGAGAATTTACAGAACAGAAAATGCAAACGGCTCCTGGCCACCAAGAGGCGCTCATCTGACTGTGATGATGAAAGAAACGTACTGGAAAGTCGCCTCCCCCCACCTCCCAGCAGGAGAGGCAGACAGTGCGGGTGGGCGGCAGGAACCCCCAGTGTTGCCACCTCTTTGGAGGGAAATGTGGCAATAAGTAACAAAACCACAGAGACACTTACCCTCTGACCTCACGATCCCCCTTCTAGGGTCCTGCCCCAAAGACAGAACGGCCAGAAGAGCAAACAGACATGAGCACAACGCAGCTACCGCAAGACGTCTGTAATCGGCGAGGCTGGAGACGACCCAAGCTGTGGACAGATGTCAAGGGAGCTCGGTGCCGCTCTGGGAATAAGAGGGTCTGTGTGGACTACTGAGCGGGAGCCAAGATGTATTGTCGGGGCAAAAACACCAAGAAAAGGGAGAGCCACATGCTGTTGATAATGGAATGTGGGGCCAAGAATACATATACATGGGCTCATATAAAAAATTATGGAGGGAGGGAGCTATGGTTTAATGGGGACAAAATTTCAGTTTGGGGAAGATGGAAAAGTTCTGGAGAACGATGGTGGTTGTGGCCGGACAACAATGTGAATGTGCTTAACGCCGCTGAGCGGTGCCCCTAAAAAGGCTAAGATGGTAAATTTTGTGTTTTGTACATTTTGCAACAATAAAAAGTAAAATAATTTAAGCTAATAGGAAAGCCGCCACTTTACAAAGACAGTTCCAATCTTCAGAAATACTTAGGCTTCTACTCTAAGTCGCCATCTAAGGATCCCACCGTCTGGGGAGAGCGGCCCAGCGCACCAGAGCCGAGGGTTTTCTACAGAACCCATTCACACAGCTGCAGCGGGGCAGGAAGACAGCCGAGCATTGCTGACATGCAGAGGGGGGACACGGGTGTCCCTGTGCTGACACACTGTGGAGCACGGCCGGAGTCGTGCACATTCTGAGCTCCAGGGAAGTTAAGATTCTCCTAATGTTCCATCTCGATGTTCACTCGCTCTGTAACGGTCCCTCAGGTTCCCTCCGAGCATCACTTTATTTCCTCTCCAGCACTATCGCCACAGCAACCAAGCCTGGCCACGGCCCCCTTGCCCGGCAGAGCACCAAACAGGCACTGTCATTTCACTCAGAGCATGTCACCTCTGCCTACGACACGACATAAAAGCACGAGCTGACCTTAAGATACTAGAAAAGGTTTTTGGGTTTTTTTAATTTATTTTTTTTAAGATCTTATTTTTTTCCTTTTTCTCCCTAAAGCCCCCCCAGTACACAGTTGTATATTCTTCATTGTGGGTCCTTCTAGTTGTGGCATGTGGGACGCTGCCTCAGCGCGGCCTGATGAGCAGTGCCATGTCCTTGCCCAGGACTCGAACCAACGAAACTCTGGGCCGCCTGCAGCAGAGCGAGCGAACTTAACCACTCGGCCACAGGGCCAGCCCCGTAGAGAACGTTTAATGAAAAGAAAACAGCTTCCCGTCAGGACATGTAAGAGCCGAAGGGAGAACCTCAGAGAAGACTGTGGCAACTCCAGGACCCGCCTCAGGGAGGGGAGGAGGCTGGGGAGACTCCAGGGGTCAGCCCAACACCGCAAGCGGGAGTTCACTAATCTGTCCCCAGGGCCACCGTGCAGCTGACTAGTCAAGCCACTGTCAGCCCTGCCGCACCAGTGACGTGACCCGGGGTGACACAGTTCCGCAGCTTGCCAAATTCAGAGTGACACCCGTGGTTCTCAAACCCATCCACAACAAGTAGTGACCTGAACAGTGTAACTGAAACAGGGCTCCATCAGTGGCATGGCCGGACACAGCTCCACGATGCTCTGGAACCACTGAACCGGAATGGGAGGAACAGAGAGGAATACGCCAGGGGCTCCAGACTGCCACCTAAGTGCCCAGGAGAGCCTGAAAGTGTCCCCTGTGCTCTGGCCACTCTTGCCTGAAACAAAGGGGGACCCAGATCCACTGTGCGTTAACGTGGTCCGGGAGCCCGGGCTGGGCACAGCGCTCATGCCGGAGCATGCATCAGAAGCACCTGCGGGCCTGCTAAGGCCAGACCGTCGGGTCCCACGGGCCAGGTGGACCCTTGGGCGTGCACCACGGGCAAGCTCCCAGGTGCCGCCAATGCTGTGGGTCTGGGGCCAGGGTGGGAGAAACGCTGGGCTTAGAGGGCACCCCCGCACCCCTGGTACAACATGACTCCCTCCCCGTCCTCAAGGAGCTCAGGCACAGGCGGGAGACCAGAATACAATACAGAAATGACTGGGGCAAAATGAAACAGAATCGAGCAACCCACTGCGGTACAGAAAATGAGTGACAGCAGAAAGACAGGAAAAGGGAAGACCCGTGCGCCACAGACAACTAGGGGGGCACGGCAGAGGTCAGGAGGGTAGGGAGGTGGGGATGGTGAAAAGGTGGGGCTGGTGGGAGATGCTCAAGTGTCATCTCACATCTGTCCCCTCCTCTGGGACACTGGGGGTGGGGAGTGCCAGCTAGCCCCATGTTGACCACGCTATCTGTTCAGCATTGTGCCCCCCAGCCTCTGGCTTCCCTGGACTCCCGAGCCAGGACAGTGACCCCTCACTAGTCCCTAACATGGACCATCAGCTCCAGCAACGAGTCCACTTCCTTCCTCTGCACCCACAGAGCTGCCACCCTCTCCCAAGGACCCTGTGCTGCCCCTGCAGAGGGCACCAGAGCTCCTGTGCCAGGCGCTGCCTCCGGGTCCCCTGCCCTTCACTCAAAGCACGATGGACAGATGGATGGAAGTGCTGCAATCACTCAGGGATTTCAACGTTTCCCCACAGAGCTCTTACACACCCAGCTCAGTCACCTCACCATAATTCCCTTAAGCCGGCTAATTTGTAACCAAAATGCGTGTGTCGTCTTTTGCCCTGTAAGCAGCCCCCACCTCTTAAACATTATGCTCTAGCGCTCCAGACCTGCCCTTAGCTTTCACCTCTCCCCAAAAACCCCAGCAGAGGTCACTCACAAGATCAGTTCAAACAGCAAGTTTATAACCACCTTGAAGTGAATGGAATTTCACCTAAGCCTTAGGTCCTAAGACACTGGAGTTTTTAAAGTTAAACATTGCAAGAGCATCTTTCAAGAGAAAGATCAGACGAAGCACCAATATGACACAGCGGGCACACCGAGCCTCGAGCACATGCAAGTGTCTCTAAGTCAACAGGCTCCCAGACTCAAGAGGGAAAGCCAATTGAGTCACATGTCATGGGCCTCCCGGATGAGGGGCCTGTGCCCCCAGAGGCCCCAAGTGCAGTGAGGAGGGAGGGACCCGTGGGGAGAAGGGCCAGGCCCACCGAATGAAACCAGGCAGGGAGCCCTACAACGGTTAAGGCTGATCTCTAGGCCAACCTGGAGAGTTACCCCACGGTAATGGGGCGGGAGCATTTCTCCCTCAAAACAAGAAAATCTCTATCTGTGGGGTCTGGAGGGCCACCCCGCCGACAGCCTGTCTACTGCAGGAGGGTTAACAGAGGAAAGAGGGCGTTTACTTTCTCCAGAGTATAGTTGGGGACTGCTCCAACTGTTTTCCAGTAAAAATGTTCCCCTGGAGGGGCCCCTCGGACCCCCGGGATGGCCTTTTCTTTCTGTATGTCAGAACCGACGTCTGTGAAGGCGCCTGACCGTCGCTGAGAGCCGCGCACGCGCAGTCTCCTGCAGCCAGAGGCGCCCATCGCGCCCGGGCTCCACGTGCGAAGACCCGGGCCGGCCCGGACGGTCCACGGTCCCGCGGGGAGCAGGACAGCTGGGGGCCTGGGGCCGTCCACACCCGAGGCCTCTCAGAGCATCCTCTGGGATGTGGCTGGACCCCGAAACCTCCGGAAGAGAGTCGCTCTCCTCGAAGCCCCAGCCGAAGAAGTACCTGAGGTGGATCCGCACAGGTGGGAACACCGACCCGGTGGAGCTGGGCCCGACCCCGGGGTCGAGGCGGCGTCCGGCACCGCCAACTCTCTCTGCTCGGATTACCGAGCGCGCACACCGAGCGGCCGCAGCCGCCGCCGCCGGAGGCCAGTTCCCACGGGGGCGGGGCGGGCGCACGTGACCCGGACGGCCAATCGCGGGCCGCGCCGGGGAGGGGGCGTGTCCGCCAGAACAAAGGGCACGGGGAGACCCAGGACCGCGGGATGGGAGCGCAGAGGCGGCCTCCTCCCCAAAGGGTGCCCGCCCGCCGAGGAAGGAGGGTGACAACGTGGGAGGAGGCCACGGAAGGCAGGGTGACAGAGACGGGGAGAGTGACTGCCCAACAAGGTGTGACATTGGTGGGGGGGCATGACAGCAGAGGAAGAGACTGACCGCCTGCCAATGAAAGGGGGTGACAGTGGGGGAGGGGGCCACGGAAGGCAGGGTGACAGAGCGGGGGGGAGGGTGACCGCCAGATGAAGAAAAGGGTTGACAGCGGGAGTGCATGTGGAGAGGGGCAGATGACAGTGGGGGGCTACGCAAAGGTGACAGCAGGAGTGCCCACAGGAGGAGAATGACAGCAGGGGCGGGGGATGACTGCCTGCCAAGGAAAAGGGGTGACAGTGAGAGTGTGGCATCAGGGGAGGGGGCCATGAGAAGAGAGACCTCCTGGGGTCCCCATCCCCTCCGGCCCTACCACTCAGCCCCACAGGGCCCCCAGCCAGCACCAAGGACAACGCTGGATGCTTGCATCACCTGACATTGGCTGAAGGGTCTTAGCTCTTTCACACATATTCATATTTTAAAATAATAGGCCAGTAGTACATATGCCCAAAATAGAAATTTCAAGAATAAATGAACTAAAATAAAAGGAAGGCCCTGTCCTTGCTCTGAAAGGTAGTGCCTATTTACGAATTCCACGGCCACCCTGTGTGAACCAGACTCTGTGATTCAACAGGACGAACTCCAGGCCATTCCATTTGTGGGTGATGAGAAAGTCCCTCTGCCATGGAATGAGCAGTAATTACTAAGGAGAGGTTCCCAGGGGAGATGTCTAGCCTGTGAAACACTTCCTAAAGGGCTGAAGCAAGTCATCTCATGCGCTCATTGAAAGTTAGATACAAAATCTTTAACAAGACACATGGGACTTCCTTACTAGGTATGGATGTACACAGGATGCATTCAAAACAGAAAATGTCAAAGAAGAATCCTAATCCTCCCACTCATCCTGTTTTCCAATGATAACCTGGATGCCATTTAGACTACGTTAATATTTTTATAATAAATAGTTGCGCTTTTTTTTTTTTTTTTTTTTTGGTGAGGAAGATTAGCCCTGAGCTAACATCTATGCCAATATTCTTCTAATTTGTATGCGGGATGCCTCCACAGCACGGCTGATGAGTGGAGTAGGTCTGTGCCCGGGATACGAACCTGTGAACCCTGGCTGCCAAAGCAGAGAGTGTGGAACTTTAACCACTCAGCCATAGGGCTGGCCCTAATAATTGCATATTTCTTTATTTTTAGGTTGGCACCTGAGCTAACAACTGTTGCCAATCTTCTTTTTTTTTTTTCTCTGCTTTTTTGTCCCCAAATCCCCCCAGTACATAGTTGTATATTTTAGTTGTGGGTCCTTCTAGTTGTGGCATGTGGGACACCACCTCAGCGTGGCCTGACAAGCGGTGCCATGTCCACACCCAGGATCTGAACTGACGAGACCCTGGGCCGCCAAAGTGGAGCACGTGAACTGAACCACTTGGCCATGGGGCCAGCCCCTGCATATTTCTAATCACTATTTGAACCCAGCTTAAAATGACCACATACAGATAGGTGTTCACGGCAGCACCTTTCATCCCACAAGAACTGGACACCACCCTGATGCCCAACAATGGGGCCGAATCAACACTAGGACATCCAGATTCTGGAACCCGAAACAGCTGTTAAAACATGTTTTTCATGCATTAAAAGCATCGCCAGTGAATATTGCCATTTGGTCCCCCATACTGGACACTGGGACAGGGTCAGACACACGGGTGCCTGGATCCCCGAACCAGGGTCAAGCAGCAGTGGCCCCCCTGGCCAACTCAGGGACCCAAGGTTGAGAGAGATGACTGAAGTGGCCAAGGGAAACAGGGGAACTGATGCCAGGCCTCACCTAGACAAAAACATCTCTTCTGAAGACCCATTTTCAGAAAATATCAGCTCAAGAAGCAACTAAATAATGCACTTTTAAAACTTCACAAAAATATAACACCATCTTACCAAAAGTGGAGCTGGATACATTATTCAACAGGCATCAAGCTGCCTTACCAACAACACTTTAACTTTCTGGTGTTCAGCTAAAAACCTTTCAGTAAGTGTATAAAGTTTACAAGATCACCATAGATTAAAAGTGTACTCCCTGGCCTAAGCATTTTTGTAAAATGAACGGGAACAGACCCACACTGGCCTCCATGTGGGGCAGCGTGAAAGCTATCTTCAAAAGGGAGCACACCTGGAGAATCACCTCCCTCCAGAGCATCAGGGAATGGGGGCTTGAGGACCTCCCACAAATCAGGCCCAGATACGGACAGAAACTGAACAAGCAGCTCTTTTTAGAGGACCCCAGGGCACAGTGATGCCGCGCCACCTCCAGGCAGAAAAGGATGGGCCCCCCTCCCTCCTCTAACAGCCCACAGGAAAAAAGCAAAGCCCAGATCTACCAATTTCTGCCCAGTACATGAAGATACAGTCCAACCGTACTTTCCCTGTTTTCCCATTCTACATCTTTCAAAAGAAAGACATCTGTTCATAACACGGTTAGAAAACTTGTAAAAAAAAAAAAAAAAAAGGCAACCAAAACAAAATCTTAATTTCTTAAACTTTAAAAGTGCTACCTAAATGACACTCTGCGAATAAAATAACTTTCCTATCAATTTAATCAAACATGTAAACAGCAAGGAAGGAAACATTCCAGATAGATTTGCACAGTGTAAGCAAACCTTCTAACAAGCTGACCACAAAATGGTCCCTAGCCTGAAAGCCATACCTCAAAAAGGCTGGTTCTAATGCAAGAAATTTGGAGAAGTGTGCTGCAATCACAAGTGGGAAGCGCAGCAAAATCGATTTGAACTATGCAAGGGTTATCCTTGAAACACATATATTCTTTTCCGCACTGGCCTAAAAACAAGGAAATGTCCCGTCCCGTCTCCCCCCTCCACCCCCCCCACCCCGCCCCCTTACTGGTCACAGAAAAACTTCAGAGTAAAGATACACCCCCTTCATGTGCCAACTGTTCAAAAGAACCAGGGCTCTGCCGCCTGCCGGTCAGCCAGGTGCAGGAGGGCGGCAGGCAACGCCCCGCGAGGCCGGCGCTGCCCCCCACACTTACTCGTCGCCGTCGGGGCACTCGCCGCTGGACTCGTCGTACTTGGAGCAGTACACGTCCGGGCTGTAGTTGAACGTGCCGTCGCGCCTGCGGAGCGGTCTGCGCCGACGCTGATTTAGGAAATGCCAATGGAAACAGGTGAATGGCCTGTGCTGGGTGCACTTGTGCTGCACAAACAGGGCGCACTGCTCTGTCCTAAACTCCTTTAGATACCTAAAAAGACAAACAGCGTTGCGGATCGCTTCCGCTGCCACCGCCGCCGGCGGGCGGCCCTGGGAACTCGTGGGCGGGGACCCGACCCCGCGGGCCCGGGGCGCCCCGACCCCAGGTGCGACCCCCCCCCCCCCCAGTCCCGATAGCCACAGACCGCGTTCCCCTCCCCACCTTCAGCCTGGGCGCATTCCTCGGATCCCAAGCATGGTTCACCCATCCCTGGCACGGCCCCCGACCCCAGCAGCAGCCCCTCATCCTGGACCCCAGGCACGGTCCCCGACCCCAGGCACAGCCCCCATCCGGGACCCCAGGCGTGACCCCTCACTCCCAGTCCAGACGGCAGACCCTCATCCTCCAGCCCAGGCGCGTTCTTCGGATCCCAGGCACGGCCCCCGACCCCAAGAGCCACCCCCAGAGCGCACACGCGGCCCCCCACCCCAGGCGCAGCACCCCAATCCCCGACCCCAGGCGCGACTTCTCATTCCGACTCCAGACGGCCCAAGACGCCCCCCTTCCCAGCCCAAGCGCGTTTCCCCGACCCCAGATGCGATCTCTCAGACCCCATGCGCAGCTCACCCATCCCGACCACAGACGCGATCTCTGACTTCAGGTGCGACCCCGCGACCCCGGGCGCGCCCCAGCCCCCAAGCCCAGGTGCCATCCCCGACCCCAGGCGGAGGCAGCCCAAGTCCAGATGGCCGCCCTCCCCCGGCGCCCAGGCGCGGAAACCCCATCCTCAACCCTAGGCGCATTCTCCGCGGCGCCCGACCCCAGGCGCTGTTCCCCGACCCCCAAGCAGAGGCGCGTGGCCCCCCGACCCCCGGCGCGTTTCCCAGCCCCCAAACCCAGGTGCCACCCCAAGACTCTGGGCGCCGTCTCCCGACCTCAGGCGGCGGCAGCCGGAGTCGGATGGTGGTCCACCCGCCCAGAGACCAGGCGCGGCGCCGGGCAGGGGGCGGCCGCGGCGGGGGCGGGGGCAGCGC
>NC_060273.1:1292662-1345320 GCF_021613505.1 Equus quagga
GACCTGTAGTGGGTCGGCTTCTCCGTCTGCGGGGGGGACCCGCTCAGCGCCGCCGCCGCGGCTTTCGAAACCGACGGCATTTTCAGTCAAAACAATGCAGCGCGCATGCGCCGCGCGGGCCCGCCCCCGCCCCTCCGGATCTCCCCCGCGCCGAGCCCACCCGCGCCCCCCGGCCGGCCGGCCACGCCCACCCGCCACGCCCAGGCCACACCCCCAGCGGGCGCCTCGCGGGTGGGGGGGGGCGGCCCGGCGCGCAGCAGCGGCCAGCACCTGGCGGAGACCCGCGCGGACCCCCGACTCCGCCGCGCGACGGGCCGCAGCGCCCCGGCCCCGCCAGGGACACACCCCGCGCGCGCCGCCGCTGCCAGTCCCGCATCTCCCGTGCACAGCATCGCCCCACCCCCGCGGGCTTCCCGAGGTCCACACCCCATCCTGCGCACAGAGGGCCTCGGGCCCCGGTCCCCCACCCCCACTGCTGCCTTCACCCCTCCACTCCTGGCCCGCGCACTCTGCACACCCTGACAGCGACCCCAAGCTGGGCCCCAGGAGCAGCTGGAGCCGACAGGTCCCCTGTGTCGAGACAGCGTGCACGGGCTGCACACGCTCACGCTTCACTCATTCCTCCACTCTGACCCCGGGGCTGGGCGCTGAGGCCGAAAAGAATGGATCCAATTGCTCCGAGTTGGGAGTGGGAGACATGGGGGTAGATGGGGCGCGGCTCTTTCATGGGTCGGGAGTTTCTTTTAGGGAGTGTGAATATGTCCTAAAATTAGATTGTGGTGATTGTTGCCCCCTGTGAATATACGAAACATTTTTAAATTGCACACTTTAAATGGGTGAATTGAATAATACGTAAACTATATATCAATAAAGTTTATTTTTGGAAAAGAATCTGAGGCTGCCACTCAAGGAGGAGACACCCCCCACACACTCGTCACCAACAGGGTGGCAGGGATGCACAGTGAGAATTCTGAGAAGCAGGCGGCAGCAGCCAGGGCCCCGGCCCAGCTGGCCGACAGGAGGAGACAGGGTGTGCATTTCAGGAGGGAGAACCCAGGGCCAGAGTACATTATTTTGTAAACTGGCATAAGACACTTTTTTTTTTTTAAGTGTTAAACCTCTCTAGTAATCCAAAAATTGCAAATGAAAACATGGAGTGGGCAGACTTTTTTTTTTATTCTGAACAGCAACCACAACACCGGTGACCTTCAGCATGACGAGCCCTTGAAGAAGTGTGGCTGGGGGGGCAAACCAGTACTCACCTTTATGGAAAATAATTTGTTCCATTTCTAGGAACTCCAACCTAAAAAAGAATCAGATTCAGACAAAGATTTATGTACAAAGATGATTATCAGAGTTATTTAGCAAAACTTGAGAATACCTAGCAGCCCCCAGTCAGGAAACGGTTCCAATCTGAGTGCAATGCCGTGACTTGATGACAAAGCTTCCTGAGAACTGTTAGTGACATGAAAAATGCTCCTATTGAGGTGAAAAACAAAGCAAGACCTGACCGTTCATACATTTGTTCCCAAGCATGTTATTTTTTGAAATAGGAGTAATACAGTAAAATAAAAGCTATCACTTGCTGGTGGGATGAATGATGATCTTCATATGTTCGGATTTTTCTAATGAATTATTCCCTCTACAAATATTACCTTTAAACCTGGAAATTAAAATGGCAAGAAATCAACTTGACATTTTCGAAGAAAATCAAGCAGAAGGGAGCAGGAGAGGACCGGGTCCATGACTTCTTCTGAAGAGGAATAAACAGATCTTGAAGACTGCCGGCATGCGAGGAATGAGGAATGAGGAAGTCTGAGATATGCCCACGTCCCTAGCTAGGAGGGATACAGAACAAAGAAAGAGGTTTGGGGAGAGAGGAATTCCGTTTGGGACCTAAGAAGTCTGAGGGACCTGTGACGCACATTAGAGATGTATAGAGAGCCGCCCTGAGCTCAGAAAAGGGGAGGCTCAAGATGAAGAACTTTGGGGATCTTCACTGTAGAGGTGGGAGTAAAGACGCCTAATGTTCCTTCTCACCCAAGAGGGATCTTCGTTGAAGAGATCAAAGAGAACTGTAACAGGCTGTAAAGACCAGGTGTCATTTTTCATGCTTTGGAAGAATATTCTTAAAAGCCTGGGGTGGTCCCCAGACATATGAAATAGCACCAGCGTTCTCACTGTGAATTTAGAAGTGCTTTACTTTTTGGGGGGGATGCACAGCACTGCCAGCACCTTCCAACCCTGCTCAGCAGCTTAGAAGATGCGAGACCAGTTAACCTCCTCTTCCTTGAATTTTTTCTTAAACAATTTTCTCCTCCTTCTGCCCAACAATTTCTCAGGTCCCGAGTCACTGCAGCTGCTCTGGTCTAGCACGCCCACTCTGGTCCGTGCCCTCTCCAGTCCTTCATGGGTGCTTATCTGCGGAGTCTGTGCCAAGCACCCTGGGAAAAAGAAAAGCTACAGCCCAGTGGGGGAAATGAGACAAGCATACCAAGAAAACAGTTAAATAATAAAAGGATTTAAATAACAGTTCACCTATCCACCTGCTCTGCTGCCACCCCTGAAAAGCCCAGGTGTGGGGAGGGTCTGCCCATACTGTCACCTGCTGGCCTTGGGTCTGTCTTTTGCTCCTGATAAAGCCCATCTGTGTCTGGGGCATGAACTCTGGAAGTGGAAAAGCCCTCACCGACAGCCACCGTGGAGGCACTCATACTGCTGCCTGTGGTATGAAGTGTCATCAACAACAATACAGCCCCCCTTGTGTTTCTGAAAGACCCTAACTCTAGATACCCCCGAGAACCATCTGGCAAAGTAAACAATGCAGTGTTCACAGTGGTGCAGGATTATTGGCATTTCTGATTCTCTTCTTTTTGGTTATTACAATGTCTAACTATTCCAGATAAATCCTATTGCTTCTGTCATGAGAATTACTTCTAATTAAAACAAAAATTCTTCTCCTTAGTTCTTTGTTCCTGCAGGAGCCAGTGAGGGCAAAGTAAGGGTTCAAGTTTGAATGACTGTTGCTCAAACAAAATAGCTCACAGCCAAACAGGTCACAAGCAAGCCAGGCCAGAGACACGATGCCTCAGTTCTTTGTTCCTGCTGGCACTGACAATGCAGGCCGAGCCATGACTAGGTCCATCTTTGCAAACCTTGGTCTCTCCATCTTTAAAAAACGAACAGACTAGTACCAGCCCCAGCTCCCTGACAGGTGCAATTTACCAGGGTGTGCCTGACACTTAGAGCACTTCAGGGAGAGGCCTTGTGAGAAGCCAGTGTCCTGGCATACAGCCAGCCGTCCTCAAACATCTGAGTGAGAGAAACTGCCAGTTAACTTCGCCACCACAAACCGGCAGAGATCAAACCTTCCCCTAGAAGCTTAAGTAAATAAAATCTTCCCTTTGTGCATCTTGTATTTAATTCAGAATTAAGCAGGTTTGCTGTTAAGTAGTACCTAAAAGACATATCCTTTAGTACCTAAAATATTGCCTGTAATTTGTCGAAAGAAATACTCATCCGTTTTATTCTACTCGGAAGGTTGTTGCCTTGCTAAAAATAAGTTTGCAGAGAGCTGTGGAAGGTCATCATTTCTGGTGTCCTTTGATAACGTATTCCACGATTTACATTTAAGTTTCTTCCCTCAGTTCCCACTCTGGGAGAAAAAGAAAAACAAAGAAATTGAAAAAGGATTAAAAGGCTCCCTTTCTTTTTAATGAGATGCAAAGAAGGGGGGATTGGCTTAATTCCGCATGATCAAATTAAAATTTATTGTTAATTTGTCAGTTTGTAAAACTGACATCAATTTATACACACCACAGTACATCATAAAATAAAAGTTTAACTCTTCTACGAGTTACTCTGTCTCAGAAAGCAAACGACCTGCAAACTGGATTACAAGTGTCACCAGAATTGCTCCGGAATATGACAACCGTTATACAAAGACGGCACAAATCCAAGAGCACACGCGGCAACCAGAACCTTCCCTATGGCTCTGCAAAGGCTTTTGGACGCATTCGATGGGCATCAAGTATCAGGCGGGGAGCCGGTTCCGACCTGCTGACACTCCGCTCCACCTTCACCGGGTCCGCGCGGCCAGGTGCGCCATCCCGTCCTTCAGGCTGGGGACGCCAAAACCGGGACAGAAACGGGCTAACGCGGCATCAAGGCCCGAGGGTGGCCTGCTTGTTCCCTCGCTGCCGGCCCCGCGGGCAGCCCGTCAAGTTCTCGCCCCCGAGGCAGCCGCGGCTCCAGCCTGCTCAGCACGGTCGCCCGGCTCCGGCGCCTCCTCTTCCAACACCCCTCTCAACCAGCGGTCCGCGGTGGTCTCCTCCCTAAAGAAGCACCAGATGACGAGCACCATGAGGGACAGGCTGAAGGGCAGCACCCTCCTCCAGGGCCGCTGCTGCTCCTTTCCCAGGGAATGCTCCACCGTCCAGCGGGACGGGTTGGCTGTGCTGGAGGAAAACTGAATGGGGCGGTTAGGGTCGTCCTCTTCCTCGCTCTCAGCCGCGGGCGCCCGAGCCCGGCCCCCGGGCGGCGGATGCAGGCTTCGGGAAGACCAGCGCGCGAGCCTCAGCGCTCGGACGGCCCTGGAAGAGAGGGAGAGTGAGCGCGCCCACCCGCCGCGCCCGCCCTCCGCCCCCCGCCCCGCCGAGCCCGCGCGGAGCTCACCCGGCAGCCGGCGCCCGCAGGACACGGCTCATCGCGACCCCGGCTCCACGCTCGGCGCCGCGGCGCGCCGCTCGCGTCACTTCCGTCGCGCGCGCGAAACCGGAAACCGGACGCTGTCCCAGGCCTCCGCTCACGACTACAGAACGTGGGCCCAGTCGCGCAGCGGAAATGACGCGCCTTCTCCGGCGGCCTCTTCCGTCGCAGGTGCGGTCCAGGGGGAGCCGCCGAGGCATGGCGGGAAGTGTAGTTCTCCGCCGGCCCCAACAAGCAGCCGGTCCCTGGGCTGCGGCGCCGGGATTGGGGCCGGCACGGCGGCGCGGGGCGGGGTGGGGCGTGGTCCTCGCGCACTTGGAGCGGGTCTCCTCCGCCGGCCCGGTCGCCCGAGATCGGCGCTTCGGCCCCCGCCGCGCACCCTTCCCGCCGTGCCGGCGCGGGTCCTGGACGCCTCCTCCCGCGACCTGCGACGGCGCCTGGCTCTCTTCATAGGACTCCAGCCACAGCAATGGTCCTCTCCATTAGTGTCTCCACTAGGAGGGGGCCTCGAGCACAGAGCCTACCCGCCGGTCCTCCCCGCCCGCCCGGGGCACCCGGCGTCCAGCACCTGTCCCCACCCGCGTCCTGGGCCTTCTGCTGCCCCGCGCCGTGCAAGAGGGGCCCCGTCTACACCCGGAGCCGCTCGGCCGGGATGGGCAAACTGCTCGGCAAGACAGGCTTGCTCAGCCCCGGGGCCGCGACCCCTCACCCAGCGCAGCAGGGCCCGCCAGCGGCTCTCTCGGAGGCCGTCCCACCCCCGACACATCCCCCTCCCCAGGCCGGCGGATTCCCATGTGCGCGGCCCAGCCCGCCGTCCTCCCTGTGGCTGAGGCTGCCCCGTGCTCCTGGGGGCCTTCCCGTCCCTCCACCTTCAGGAGTCAGACTGGGAGGTGTCCCTCAGGCTGTCCCGGAGCTCCCTGCTCTGCCCGGTTCCCCAGTCGGCTTCATAGGTCAGCTGCTGGAGCCTCCGCCCTCAAGGCAAACTGGCCCTGGCTCTGCCGAGTCCTCCTGTCTGAAGGCCACATAGGGGCATCCAGGCATCCCCACGGACTCTGGGGATGTGTTGGGGGTGACTTGGTGACAAAATCAGAGCAGGAGGCCACTTTGTGAACTGTAATGTGCTGCCTGCGGAGTTCAGCAACTCTGGTTCTGGAGTGCCCCTCTCTTGCACCTTTCTTCTGGCCGGAGAAGCACCAGACTTGGGACCAGTTCTGCGCCCCCTAGGAACTCTCAAGACATTAGGGCAAGGGTGGCGGGCTGGAGGTGTTCTGAGCCCAGCAACATCTGGGAGTCCTCCCCACTGGGGGAAGCCTGGCCCTGGATGCCCATCGGTGGCTCAGCTCCCAGCCATGACTGTGTTCAGAGCTGCTGTGTCAACAGAAGCACCTGTGTGCCCAGGTCCTCCTCACTGGGCCCTACCCCACCTGTTCCACCCCAGAACCCCACCTGGAGTCACTGCCAAACCAGCTCTCCCACAGGAAACCCCAGGAACACCCACTGTGAGCAGGAGAAGGGGCCTCAAAAGTGTGGGGAGGATGGGCCAGAATCATCCTGGTATGCACCCTGGAGGGCTTCCTGCAGGAGGTGAAAATCAAACAGTGCTGAGGTTAGAAGTGAAGTTGACTGCAGCTGATGCAGCCACCTGGATGGGATGCTTTAGGGTATCTGGGCACAAGCTCCCCAGGACAGCAGAGGGGAGGCAGAGCTGGGAGGTGAGGGTGGGGTCTGGGTCTTCACCCCAGGGCGGGGCCTGGGTCTTCACCCCAGGGCGGGGCAGCCTCCCAGGGCTTAGAGGGGCCATTAAGCCCATCTCAGTCTGGGTTACTGCCTCAGATTGGTGACAGAAATAAGACGCCCTGGACGAGCAACTTAACCCCTCGAGAGTCTGCTTCCTCCACTGTGAAATGGGCATCTCGTGTCCTTCAAGGACCGGCTGTACGCCTGGGAAGCCCTTGGCGGGTCCCTGGGGCAGCTGTCAGGATTGATAACGGGACTGCATGGAAACGTCCATCCATCCCGAGGCACTGCCACCGCGTTCCTGGGGCGCTCTGCTAACAACGTGAGCAGATCCATGTGTCCAAACCACCCGCTCTGTCCCCATCTCCAGCGAACACTTGGTCTCTGTTAGGGGTGAAGGCACAATGCAGAGGACATGGGTCCTGTGGAGTCTTAAGAAGACAGCAGCCCCTGACCTCCGGGAGCTGGCCTGGCGCTCACAGCTGGGGTCTCCTGTTGGACATAATTTCAGAGAACATCAATATTGGTCCAGGCCACACTGTGACCGTGATGGCTTAAGACAAAACAAGACCCCTCTGTCACACCTGAACATACACCAGACATGGACGTGACCCAAACCTCAGAAAGACCGAGCACCCCCATCCTGGCTGGCGAGAGGGACGGCCACCTTTTACCAACCACGGCTGGAGCCTCGCCTCGCCTGCCCCCCTCCTGGATGAGATGTGTTAAGATGCTGCACTGGGCTGAAGGGGTCCCCCCAACTTCACGTCCACCTGGAAGCTCAGCATGTGACCTTTTTTGGAAATAGGGTCTTTGAGGATGTAATTAGTTAAAATGAGGTCATACTGGATAGGGTGGGCCCTAAATCCAAGGACTGATGTGCTTACAAAAAGAGGAGAGGACAGACACACACAAGGAGAAGGCCACGCGAAGGAGGCAGAGACTGGAGTGACGCCCAGGACTGCGGGTCCCACTAGAAGCTACGAGAAAAGCCTGGAACAATCTCCCCCGGAGCCTTCGGAGGGAGTGTGGCCCTGCTGACACCTGGGTTCCGGATTTCTGGCCCCCAGACTGTGAGAAAATAACTTTCTGTGGTTTTAAACCGCCCAGTTTGTGGTCCTTTGTTGGGGAGGCCCAGGCGCCTGGCACAGACCCCCAGTCAGAGGCCGCCTGCTTCCCGACAGCGTCGAACCCAGAGCAGAGCCCCTCACCCAACGCTGGCTGGACCCACTGTCCTTAACGCCTTCCTACTGAGACCCACGGCCGCGCTGTGCGTTCTCCCTCACAGCAAGGAGCGTAAACCCCCCTGTTCAACCATAGGTGTGTCCCAGTGGCCTTGGGCTGGAGGGCAACGATGGCCCAAATGCTATGGTTTCTTTGACCCTCTGATGCAGTGGAGCCCCGAGTGGGGAAAGCCACAACCAGGTACGTCCCGGGGCCCCTGTGTCTCCGGGGCCCTCCCCTCCCTGAACCGGCAAGCCCCAGCCAGGCACTCGGTGACAGGTGCCTGCACTGCCAGCGCTGCCAGCTCTTGTCCAGGTCCCCTCACCTCCCCCTCCCCCCCCAACCCCTGGGGCATAAACCAACACCTCAGCTTTCATTATCTCAAAGCACACAGAGAAACCTCACACGAGGCCTAATGTCCCACTAATGGGCGGGGAGGCTGCAGCCCTTGTGTGCCCAATGGCGGGAGTAATTTACTGTAGCGCCACTTGAGAGCTGACATATTGGAGCTATTGATTTTCCCCGGGAAGATCAATATGGGGTGCGTGGGGACAGGCAGGTCCACCGCCTTCGGAAGAGCAGAGCTTTTCTCCTGGGACTGAGACCTGACGACAGGGGTAGGGGCTGGCGGGGGCAGGGGGCACAGAGCTCCACAGGGCCCGACACCACCCGCAACGGGAGGCCGTGGGAACAGATGCTGGGACATATGCTCGGCCCAACCCTGGCAGCCTGAGTGCCTGGGCCCCCAGCCCCACTCCAGGGGCCCCAATGGGTGGCCGGGGCTTGGGACACCCGTGCCACTCGGCCTGGGCCTGACTGGCTTCCCAATATCGGGCTGGACATGTGTGGGCAGTGATTTTGGAAAGCGTGTCTCTCCACTGACCCAGGGTCCTCTCAGGCTGCCGTCCTCCAGCCCCACTCCCCAGGAACGAAAGGTGGAGTTCAGTCTCACCTGCCAGACTCCTGGGTCCATGTGAACATGGCTCAGACTCAGGAGGGAAAGGAAGGGGATGGTTCATTGACACCCCTCCTGAGACCCCAGGTCTGCTTCTTACATCTGTCTCCTGCCTGTCCCCCGCCCTCCCTCCCTCACACTGTGCCTTGTGGGGTCCCATCACTGGTTGCTGGGACTTGTGCTCTGGCACCCACCCTGGTCTCCGGTCTCAGGCCTCCCTTGTCTAGATGTCTGCCCCGCGCTGCACTGTCCATGTTCCTCGTCCCAAACACCTATCTGCTCGTTTCTCCCTCACTCTAGAATTCTCTGTTCCAGGCTGGAGTCTCCTCCTTGGTCTCTGGTCAGGCAGAGAAAAACATTGGGATTATGCCAGCAAAGAAGGACAAAGGGCTGGCTGGCTGTGGA
The DNA here is from genome assembly GCF_021613505.1 of Equus quagga. Taxonomy (NCBI): domain Eukaryota; kingdom Metazoa; phylum Chordata; class Mammalia; order Perissodactyla; family Equidae; genus Equus; species Equus quagga. Next base: position 1,301,691 of record NC_060273.1, read on the forward strand.
CAGTCTTCCCGTGGCTGGCACGGGCGGACCATTTGCGGGACCCAAAGCCCCAGCTCCACGGATGGGGGGCCTAAGGTAGAGACCAGGATGGAAGGGCAGCCTGTGGGGTGGGGGTGGAAATCACGGCCCTCGAGAGGGAGCAGGCCCTGGGGGTGGTGACCATCAAGCGCCCTGCTCCCCACGAGAGCCTCATCCTCGCACTGAGATTTGGTCCCAGCGACAGAGGGAAGAACCGAGTGTGCGGGCCGTCTTGGCTCCCTGTGGCCGGGAGGAAGGTCCAGGAGGTCCTGCAAGCCACTCAGACCCCTTTCCAGCCGACACTTCCCGCTGTGAGTGTCCTGTTGCTGCTGTAACAACAGGGCACAAACGGAGGGGCTGAAAACAACACAGATGTATTATCGTGCAGTCCTGGAGGTCGACGTCTGCAGGGCCACACTCCACTGGCTCCAGGGGAAAATCACTTCCTTGTGTTTTCCAGGTTCTAGAGGCCACTCCATTCCTGGGCTCGGGGCCCCGTCCACCCTCAAAGCCTTGGCCCTCTGCCTCCGCGGTCACACTTCCTCTCACTCTGACCCCCTGCCACCCTCTTACAGGGACCCCTGTGATGACAGTGGACCCACGGGATAATCCGGGATCATCTCCCATCTCGGTGTCCTCACCTCTGCCGGGTCCCTTTGCCATGTGAGGTGGCATGTCCGCAGTTCCTGGGGATTATGGTATGTATGTCTTTGGGGCCATTGGTCAGTTGACCACAGGGGTGTGGGCTCTGCCTGGGTCTTTTCCAGGCTGTCGCCTCTGCTGGAACGTCTTCACTTCCTGCAGCTTGGCTGGGTGAGCTGAGCTCCTGCTCCCATCACTGCCCTGGTATCGACCTCCTTCGTGAAGCCCCCTCCTCTGGTCACTCACCCCAGGGGCCAGGACCTTCTCGAAGGCAGGGCTGTGTCTCATCTTCCTCAGGCCACCCCCACTGTCCAGGCTGGGCCACTTCGGCAGGCTGGAGGCTGAGTCCAAATGCTCTCCTGGGGCCTCCACGCAGCCTGCACATCTCATGGCCCCTGTGGCCTCACCCCCTCGGGGCTGAGCAAGGTGGAAGTCCACTAGCAGACCCCGGGCCTGTCTCCAGCCCCTTCACAGGCTCCGGCCCTGACCTTCCCCGACGATCAGCAGGGGGCGCTGCGGCTACAGCTGGGGCAGCTGTGGGCCCCTCCCCTGGGGTCCAGCCTGGGTCCTGGGCCATCACTGCAACCCCCCTGGGCCAGCAGGGAGGCAGGGGCTGTATCTCGCAGAGAGGGAGCCTGGGGCCCCAGCAGCCTGGGAGCCACCTGGAACCCCAACCCCGGGCCTCCTAGAGGTCTTGGCTGTGCTGGGTCAGAGGGAGGCCAGCAGCACCACTCCACAGCCAGGACCTGGGCAACAGTGTCATCGCGCCCCAGAGTCTCTGGGCAGAACCCTGGCCATGCCTGAAGTCAGTCTCTTGGGGACCAAGGTCCAATGAGGACTGGACTCACAGGTCTGCGCTGTGGGCTGCCGGGAGGGCTGGCACTCGCACCCACAGAGCTGGCATCCCTCCCCTCTCCCTGCAGCCTGCTCCTGGGGCCTGCAGTGGCCCTGCCCCTCGCCACCCCTCTCCTTGGTCCTGCCCCAGGCAAACAACCTGGTTCTGAGACATCTGCCATGTGAAGACCCACTGATGGCAGGCCACCAACCTGGCCCAGTGCAGATCTCATTCTTGGGGTGGACCTTGCCATTTCCTGGTCACTCCCCCAAAAGCTGGGGGTCCTGACTTTGGGTCCAAGCACTGAGCACCTGTGTTGGGCCCTCCACATGCCCGAGTAATGACTGGCAGCAATCAGCATGGCAGACTCGCCCACCGGCCCCCACTTGCAAGAAAGGCCTGGGTCCCTGTCCACATCCCACCTGTTACAGAGTGTCACTAGGTAGGAGAGGCACCATCCCTGCTTGAAGGACGTGGAGCCTGGAGCTGAAGGGCAAGGACCCAGGGAGGGGTGGAGTGGCATCCACATCCTCCTGGCCCCATGGATGGGTGAGCCCGCACGTCTGGAAGGCAGATCAGGAACCTTGTGTGACCGTGGGACCTGGGGCCAGGCACATGCCAGGCTGGGAGGGGCTGCTGTCCTGTCCTCAGAGCCTGGCCCACCAGCAGTGGCAGCTTTGGGAGTCACAGTGAATGGGACTCTGGAGTCCTCCCAGTGGGCATCTCCAGGGGCCACATCTGGTGAGTGACAAGGTAGGGGCCACAGTCACATATGGAGGGCCCTTATTGAGCTAAATAGTGTCCCCCAAAACTTGTGTTCGCCTCAACTTCAGAGTGGAACCTTGTGTGGAAATAGGGTCACTGCAGATGCAGCCAAGGGAAGGTGAGGTCAGAGTGGAGGGGGCCCTGAGTCCAATGACGGGCGTCCCTGCAGGAGGAGGGAAACGTGGACACAGACACCCGTGGGGGGATGGCCATGGGACCACAGGGAGAGAGGCTGGGATGATGCAGCTACAAGCCAAGGAATGCCCAGAGAGCCACGGGACGGATTCCCTCCAGGGCATCCAGAAGGGACCAACCCCCACCCATGCCTTGACCTTGGACTTCTGGCCTCCAGACCATGAGAGTATCCCTCTCTGCTGTTCTCAGCCCCAATTTGTGGTGATTGGTTTACATGGGCCCCAGGACACTCATCAGCACCACAGGGCAGGGGCTGGGCACCAGGGAGGTTGGGGCGTTGGGGAGCCACAGATCCTCTGGGGTCCTGCTGCTGGTGTTGGTTGTAACCCATCGGGGAAGCGCAGTGAGGACACCCCACAGGCAGGTTCCATGGGGCTGGGGGTACAGAGCCCTCAGAGGAAGGCATGGGAGCCAAAAAAAGAAGCAGAGAAAGGAGGTGCCCTCTCAGCTTGGCCCCTGGGGACAAAGCTCTGTGAGCGGTGGGGGAGCAGGGGTTCAGCTGGATTTATTGCAAACGCACCTGCAGCTCTGGGACTGCAGGAGGGGCTGGGCGGGAGCTCCAGGGGCCTCACTTGCATGAGCCCCTCCCCTGGCTGGTGGTCCCCAGCCTCCCTCTCTTGGCCTCCCAGGTCCTGCGGCTGTCCCGGAGCCCTGTTCCCTGGAGCACGGCAGAAGCAGGATGTCTTCTAGAGAAGGCTACTCCAGAAGTCAAAATAGCATGAAATTTAATTTTCCGCCTATTTGACAAGGCTGGGTCCAGGCCCCAGTGAACGGGGAGATAAGGGTCCTCTGCCGGGTGTGAGCCAGCTGGGACCGTGGCAAACACTCCACGGTCCCCGGGCAGGCCATACTCCCCCCGCGGGGCCTGGTTGCCGGGCGCTAAAGCAAACGGGCTCTGTTTGCCGGGTCTGCGATGACAATGCAGTCGCCAAATATTTGCCAGCCTGGCCGGCCGTGGAGCCCGCCTATAAATGCTTGAGCCCAGGTGGAGGTGGGCCTGCCCGGTGGGAGCTGCAGGCCTCAGCAGGTAGGAGTCAGGCGGGAGGGTGCTGGTGGTAGCGGGGGGTCTGGCTTCCTCCCCCTCCCTTCTGCTCGGATGGTCTTTGGAGACCACCCACCCACTGCCGGGTTGCCAGCAGGGCTGGGCCATCAATTAGGCGTTGTTGGGGCAAGCACAGGCTTGGGGCAGGAAGGGAGCTAAGTCTTGGCTCCCCAGGAGCGACCATCGCCACGGTCCAATGCTGGGGCCACGGGACACCCCGGCAGGGAAGATCAGGAGGCCAGCGTGGCCAGAGGGGGGCAGGGAGAGGGGAGGCCTGGGCTGCTCCCCGCCCTCCCAGGTCGGCCTGACTCTGCCTGACGCCTGTGCACTCACCCGGCCCCCTCAGGGGATGAGGTCAGGTTATTTTCTGACAAGCAGTGAGCCCCTCTCCCTCTCTCAGCACCACCTTCCCTTTCTTCCTCCCTCCTGCCTGGGGCTCTTGCCAGGAGGCCAAAGGGCTCTCCCACCTGCCTCCCCGCTCAGCCCAAGGGGCTGGTGGCACTTGTCTTGGGGGTGGGGGGGTGCTCCGGCATTCAGAATCAGCCCATCCTATCAGTCACTTCCCAAATTCCACCCCCGCTCCAGTCCTGTGAGCCCCAGGCCCACACGCCTTCCCCACCTCCCCTGACCCCATGAAACCCAGGTTAGGCATGCCCTAGGTGTCCTCTCTTCCACCAACCTCCCCCCCCAGGGAGCAGATGAAAGCCCGGGGCATGACAGCGTTTATTAAAATTAGATGGGACAGGAGCACTGACACCAACTCTGAGCATCCCCTGGAGCCCTGGAAGCAGCTGGCTGAGGCAGCAGGCCCAGCTCCTGGGCTCAGTGTGGGCATCTCAGGGACGAAGAACCCTTCCAGCCCCAGGCACCATGTGACGGGCCGAGGGTCCCCCTCTTCCATCTGGCACCTGAGCCGAGGACCGGAGCAACCCCACGCTGGGATCAGTCTCCGGGCTCCAGGGCCCCAAACCCACCAGCACCCCACCCCTGGGCCAGGTTCCTTCCTACCTCCCCTGCTTTGTTCCCCAGTCTCGACTGTTCCAGCAGGACTGTCCCCTCACCCCGCCTCCCTGCGCCTGCCAACCACCCCCTTCCTCTGGCCGGAGACCGTCCCATGGGCTCTCCCCCTCCATTCCTGCCATGCCCACCCACCCAGGGTCCCATCACACACGGTTTCTTCCAAGCTCAGTGCCCTCTCCAAGCACAGGTGGCCCCACAAGCCTGTAGTGACCCATTCCCTGGGGAGAGATGCAGGCCCTGACCACTAACCTGTCCCTTCTCCACCTCCCTCCCCAGCTGGCGCCTGCTGCCCCAGAGGCCCCAGAAGCTCGGCGTGGAGGAGATGGCCGCAGGCGTGATCCAGCCGCTCTGTGACTTCCTGCTGCCCCTGCCATCCCATGGGCCCTTCCCGCCCTCAGACCCAGAGCCCCCAGACACTTCAGAGGAGGAGGAGGAGGAGGAGGAGGAGGAGCAGGAGGAGCAGGAGGAGCTGGAGGTTGAGGGGCCAGGGGCCCGCAGCCCAGCCCCCCAGAGTTCAGGTTGGGCCTCAACTGCCCCAGAAGTGGCCCCTCTGGATCCGAGCGGCCCCGAGACGCCGCTGCGGCTGCTGCAGTTTTCCAGGCTCATCAGCAGTGACATCCAGCGCTACTTCGGCCGCAAGGACAGGGGACAGGACCCAGATGCCTGTGACATCTACGCCAATGGCCGCCTGGTGGGCAGCTCAGCCGGGGAGCTGTACTGTGCCGACCTGGTGCGCCTGGCCCAGGGTGGGCCCCCTGATGACAGCGTGGCTGCCGAGCCCAGGGTCCGCTTGCCCGGGGGTCCCCAGGGGCAGGTGCGGGGGCCGGGCCTCGGTGGGGCCAGGGCACAGCCGCTGGGGCCCCTGGCAGAGCTCTTCGACTATGGGCTGCGGCAGTACCCGGGGCCCCGGGCATGGGCTGGCCGCCGGCTGCGGCTGGAGCAGAAGTACGGCCACATCACCCCCATGACCCAGAGGAAGCTGCCCCCCTCCTTCTGGAAGGAGCCAGCGCCCAGCCCCCTGGGCCTGCTCCACCCAGGCACACCAGACTTCAGCGACCTGCTGGCCAGCTGGTCAGCGGAGGCCGGCCCCGAGCTGCCGGGTGGAGGTGCCCAGGCCCCAGAGGGGGTGCAGCTGGCCGAAGCCTAGTGAGCGGGCTGGGGTCAACGGGGGTGAGACGGAGGCAGCAGGGGTCCAGACTCTCCTGATCCCTCTCCTGGGAGCCCCCCGGGGCCCTCCAACCAGGGTGGCCACTAGCAGGACAAACCAGCTCAGGCGGGGACTTCTCAGGCCCAGGAAGAAGGGCTGGGCTCATCCTGGGGCCTGGAGCTGCCACAACCAGAGGCCACCAGGGCAGGGAACGGGCAGGAGCCACAGTCCTGGCCACCCTGGCCCTCGGCCCTCAGAGCTCTGCCCACAGTGGGGAGGACAGGGCAGGAGCTGTGGCCTCTTGGAGGCCATGGGCTCAGTGGGTGAACACATGGTGCCCCCCACTGGGCAAGGCTCATTCTCCATCCAGACCACTGCCCTCCTCACTGCCCACCCCCTGGCTGGCCCCAGCACGGTGCCTCCGCACAGTCCCGCAGCAGGTGGCTACAGCAGAATGAGCCGAGGGTTTTCATGGACCGGCAGGAAGTGGGGGTGCTGCCCGAGGGCATAGGTGAACACGCTATTTGCTCCCTCCATGAGGGCAGGGAGAGCCACTTCCTCCCCGGGCACCGCACAGCCGGCAGCCATGGACCCCGAGGCTGGGCCACCTGCCTGCTAGGGGGCCCAGCTAGGGGTGAGTGGGGCTCCCAGGCCACTGTGCCTGTTGGTGGGAAGCCCCAGTAAAGTGGGTGGGCCTGGGGCTCAGCTGGCTTGGGCAGAAAGGGGTTCTGGGAGTCTGGGGACAGACAGGCTCTGGGAAGGGTCCCCTTGGTCACTCCCACTGCCTGTGGCGTCCTGACCCCCTGGGTGGGAATTCTGGGCTCTGACAGGAGCAGGAGCTGGCACATTTATTTCTGGGAGAGGGGCAAGGACATGAGCTGTTGGGCAGGCTCCCAGCTGAGGGACTTCTCCAAGACCGCTCTTGGCCTCCGCTGGGCCACCAGGCTCAGGAGGACCGACTTCCACCTCAGCCACCTGCTCAGAGATATGGCTCACGGCTCCTGGATCCTGCCTCTGCCCACTGCCCTCGGGGCCTCCCCCAGCCCCGAACCTGGACCTGGAGGGGTCTCCAGAAGGTGACTCCCCACTGCTTACCTCACGGCCTGATACACACCCCAGCGGTTCACGGGGACCACCTCGCTGGCGGCCACGTCCTTGATGAAGAACCGCTGCCTCACCAGCGACATGAGGACCCTCCTGCTGCCCAGCGTCAGGGCCCACGGGCCCTCCTCACTCCACAGGCGCATCATGCTCTCCCGCAGGGTGGCCATCTCCTCCATGCGCTGTGGACGCAGTGGAGCATGGGGGCGGGAGGGGGGGACTGACGCAGGAATGCAGGGGGTGGGGGATGGGGGGGCAACGGTGAATGGGGTTTATCTCCCTCTGGGCAAACCAGGGCCTTATCTGCCCAGAAACGCTGCCTGGGCCAGAAACGCAGACAGACAGACGGCCAGGAGCGGGCCAGGCTGGGAGGGGCAAGGGGAGGTGGGAGTCAGGCTCCACCAGAGGAAGGCAGCCACCCGCAGAGCCTGGGAACCCCGTGGAGCCACAGGGGCCGGGTGAGGGTCCAGCCTGGGGCCACCTCTCACCAGCTTGGTTTCTGTATTAAACCTGAGGTTCTGGACGGCCTTGTTGTCCCGGATGCTATTTTCCAATTTCATTATTTGGTTCTGAAACTAAATGCGGCCCCCATTCGTGGGCATGGAAGTGGGGAGTCTACGGGCCTGGGGGCAGCCCCCCTCATTCACTCAGGGCAGGAGCTGGCCTGTGACACGTGGGTCCTCGCCCCTGGGTGGGATCCGGGGCGTGTCACAGCCCAATGAGAAGGTGGGACCCGGCTGGTGCTGGGGGCCGCTCCTTTCCCTGCAATTGCTGATGCCCCTCAGCATTTGGGGGCTCCACACAGGTGCCCCCACTTGGTATTCCTGGAGGCTGAGACATGCAGAGCCACCCAGCAGGACAGCTGGTTCTGCGAGTCTTGACGCCCCTGCATGAGGTGTCCTGGATCTGAGCCTCCCTGGGGCCCCATGAAGGGAACTGTCCTGTCTGAATCAGGTGACCGCCCACTCTCCTGAGTGCAAGGGGCGCTGGGGCCCGAGGGTACCGTAGTCAGCTTGCCCTGGATCTCGGCGATCTTCCGCCCAGGGTTGCCCTCCCTGAGAAGCTGCACGGACGACAGCACAGCAGCCAGCTCCTGTCGCATGGCCCCGAGCTCGAACTCTCTGTGGGCACAGGAGACAGGGGGCTGCCAGGCTCTAGGGGGTGCCCGGGGGGCAGGGTGGGTGGAGGGAGGAGGCCCTGGGCAGAGCACAAAGATGCTCAGCCTTGTCACCCCTCCAAGGGGGACTGGGGGTCCCCAGCAGGTGACAGAGGGAAAGGCTCAGGGATACGTGCAGGCTGCACCGGTGTGCACCAGACCCAGGCTGGGGAGGGGTCGGAGCTGCCACAGGTGCTGGGGGCTTGGGGAGGAGCGCTCTCAGGAAGCCTCGCTGATGCACCAGGCTTGCTCTGAGACAGCTGCACCCTCCTGGGGAGGGGACCAGCCCTGCTTCTGATGCTCAGCAGAGCTCACTCCCCTCCCCAGGGACCACGGTCCTGCCAGGCCGTGGCAGGGGGCTCGGGCCCTCACCTGGTTTTGGCCTCGGCAGAGATCTTGAGGTCTGAGTCGCTCCTGTGGAGGACGCACTTGTCGGAGACAGCCTCTATCTGAAACGAGGAGCCAGGGGCCAGCGGGCAGCTAAGGGGGGCACAGAGGGGCGGGGGAGGCTGCAGCCCCAGCCCTCACCCACCTGCCGGGGCAGGCTGTCCACTTTCTCCCGCACGTCCCTCAGGTGTGCTTCGGCCTCCTCCCGGCACCGGGCCAGGCCCTCCAGGGATTTCCGCTCTGCGCCTTCCCACTCACTCTTTGCCTGGGACATGGAGACTCAGTGAGGGCCAGAACCCAGAGATGGAGAATGGACAGACAGACACATGGGGCCCACTGGAGCCAGTAGGACCCGAGACACTTGCACCCACGCAGTAGAGAGCTCCTGGACAGCACGGGGCCCCCACGTCCACCTCTGACTCTGAGCATGTCCACACAGACCACACGCAACCCCAGGAAGTCCTGGCCAGGCACATCTGGGGACAAGGTCTTCCCAGGCAGGGCCACCAGGCTGGGCAGAGCCACATCCGTAAGAAGAAGGCCTAGCTCAGCCCCCTCCACATGCCAGCCCCAGCTGCCCACGGGAATTGGTAGGGACTGGAACAGAGGGCAGACAGCCTGCCCACACCCGCAGGAGAGGGGCTGCAGGGCAGGCCAGGGGGACCCAGCCCACAGCCAAAGGGTGTACATGTGCGTCCACAGCAGCGCCATCCGAATCACCAAGAAGGGCAACAGCCCAGTGTCCGTCAGCTGACGAACGGATAAACCAGTCGGTCCACCCACACAGTGGAATTTTATTCGGCCATGAAAAGGCATGAAGCACTGACACACGCTAAAACACGGATGAACCTCAAAAACACGCCGCTCTGGGAGAGAGGGTGTGAGCCCGTTTCTGTGAAACGTCCACAGAAGAGGCAAACCCACAGAGACAGAAAGCAGATGAGTGGGCGCCAGGGGCGGGGGGCAGGAGGAACGACAGGGAGTGACCGCCAACGGGACAAGGCTTCCTCGTGGGGTGATAAAAAGTTCTACAGGGGCTTGTGCTGGTGGCTGTGCAACTGTGAATCTAAGAAAAACCACTGCACTGTATGCTTTTAAAGGGTAGATTGTGTGGTGTGTGAATTAAACCTCAATAAAGCTGTTAGAAAAAAGGAGAAAAAAGAACCCTTGGGGCAGAGGCTGCCTCGCGGCTGGCCGAGTCCCCTGAGTGGTGGGGCGTCGGCCTCTGAAAGTTTCAGCAGCTGACCTCTGGCCTCTGGGGCTCAGAACCACCCTAGGCTTTGCAGACAGTTGCTGTGTGGGGGTGGGAGGCTTGGGATCCGCCGGTCAAGCCTCCCCCCTCAGGGATGGCTGGGGAGCAGGAGGGGCGCCAGGACCCCACCTGTCTAAGCATGCCCTGCCCCGACGCAGCTCTGCTCTGCTCACCTCGCGCAGCCTCAGGCTCAGCGTCTGCTCCTGCAAGTCCAGCCTCCAGCTCAGGGCCAGGAAATGGTCACTCAGGTCCTTCACCTGCCTGACGAGCTCAGCCACGGACACCTCCAGGGCCTGGCTCTTCTCTTGGAGCTGCGGGAGGCCAGGCTGAGTGTGGGTGCCTGTGTGGGGACGGGGGGTACCCTGCAAGGAGACCTGACTCGGTCCCTGACGCCCTCACCAGCTCCAGCACGCTGTGTGTCTCCTGCTGGGCCAGCTCGCCGGCCAGCTGCATGGCCTCCAGGTTCTCCTGCAGGTAGGCGGCCAGTTCCTCAGCCTGGCTTTCCTCCAAGTGCCCCTTGGCGTCCCTGGGGGTTGACGCCATCAAGAGACTGTCCCCCAGCTGAGGCTGGCCTGCCCCTCATTGCTGGGCCAGGGAGGGGAGCCTGGGTGCTGGCCCCAGAACCTTTTAGGAGAGCCCAAGGAGCAGAGGATGGAGTGTTATCACAGAGGCCACCAAGACAGGGCTGCGTCCACTGCTGCCACACAGAGTTCCCTTGTGAAAGACAGGCTGGTGGGGGGACACCAGAGGGCAGCTACTCTGCCCCAGGGTGCCCCACTGGGCCTGGTGCTGGGCTTGGGATGCCAGACTCGGGGGAGAAGGGCCATCCCCGTCCACCCGGCCTGACCGACACCTACCGGGCCTTCTGCTCAGCCAGCAGGACTTGGTTCAGTGACACCTGATTCTGCTGCACGAACTTGGTCAGCTGGACCACGGCCTTGTCCAGGCCCTGGCACTGCTCCAGGAGGTGGCATTCTTCCTGCTACTGTGTGGAGGCGGCCTTGAGACCTGCGCCCCTGGACACCCCAGCCCACGCCTAGCCCGCGGCCACCCACCTTGCGCTGCCCCCACAGGGCCTGGACTCGCTCCTCGTCCAGCTCCTGGAGCTTCTGCCACCTGCTCTCCAGCTCCTCCCGCAGGCCGCTCTCCGCCTTCAGCCTAGCGCTCTCCGAGGTCTTCATTCTCTGTGGGGGCACCACCCCTGTCTGTTCGAGCCCGGCGAGTGCAGGCGGCCAGGCCCAGCTGCCCACGGCTCCCACCTTCTCGAGGGCCAGGAAGCTCTTCTGCAGGAAGCCGCACAGCTTGGCCTCCCTCCTGAGGAAGCGGAGACTCATCTCCTCTCCAAGCTTGGTCACCTGGGCCTGCGGAGGGCGGTCCCCGTGGTCACCGTGCAGCCTCTGTGCTGGGCATCTTCCTTGCCACGGCCACCCCTGACCACTGAGCCCTCATGGGCTTGGTTGTTTTCTTGCCCAACTATCTTCATCAGAGGGAGCTCTGGTCCTGTGTCCACTGCTGTCCCTGAGCCTGCCAGAGCCCGGCCCGCTATACCCTCCTGAGGAAGGAAGGGCAGGGACCACATGTCCCCACAGAGGGCCAGGCACAAGGGTTGTGAATGTCTGAAGACCGAGCTCCCGTGGGTCCAGAACACACTTTGTGCTCTCAGTGACCACCAGATGCCACCCAGGGAAGGTGGCACAGCAGCCACCAAATCACACCCAGAGCTGGGAGCCTCTGGCAGGGAGGCCAAATGCACGTCAGCACAAACTTGTGCACATGTACACACATATATGCACATGTGTGCACACAGTCACACAAAAGCATGCACACTCAGACACATGTGCACATATAAATCCAGCGCATCCACACACACACATGCACACAATGCACACAATGCCTACACTCCCACACACGCGCACGCATGCACACGCCCTTGCCCTCTCTCCCTCCTCCACATCAGCTCCTTTTGTGCTGCACCAAGGTCCCGGGGCAGCACTAGTGGGGAGTCAAAGCCCAGCCAGGCCCTGTCTCCTGGCTTCACACACCCGCAGGACAGCAGGCCCTGGCACAAGGCACCTTTTCTGCAGCCACAGAGCCCTCCCAGGGCCAGGAGAGCTGCCCACAGCCCACAGAGCAGCTGTGCCCTAAGCCCCTACCCCATGTGGGAGGACCTAGGGCAGGGGTTGGCAAGATCTTGCTGTAAGGAGCCGGAGAGTAGATGTTTTAGGTTTATGGGCCACAGGCACTCGGTCCCAGCTCCTCAGCCCTGCGGTACCAGGGCAAAGGCAGCCGTGGACAATATGGGTGTGGCTGTGCGCCAATAAAACTTTATTTACAAAAACAAGTGGTGGGCCACAGTTTGCTGATCCCAGCCCTAGAATGCACTCGGGGAAGAGGCAGGCACCCCATGAGTATGCCTGGCATGTCAGGAATCCCTGGGCCCAATGCTTTCTGGAGATCCTGGGCCGGCAGGAGGCAGGCAGCCTCTCGATGGAGCGAAGACACTAGGTTCCCAAAGGGCAGCGGGAGGGGACGCCACCGAAGCTGGGCAGCCGAGCTATGTGGGCAGCAGCTGGAGAGCACTCGGCCCCCCGCCTCCCCTCTGCAGCGCAGGCCCTGGTCTCTATTTGCAGAGCTGAAGAGGCCAGGTCTGGAGACGTGCCTGCCTAGTCCCCTGCACTTCCTAGGGCCATGCGCGAGGGAAAACCACCCCAGCCCGGGACTGGCCCCCCAAGAGATGCGTCTTCAGGAAGGAAATTTCTACTTCACCCAGAGGGAAGCACTGAGATTGAAAATAGCCACAGAAGGGCTTCAGGGCTACGATGCTCTGCTTCCTGATCTGGGTGCTGGTTATGCGGGGAGTGGGGAGCAGAGGCTGAGATGGCGCTAATGAGGGGACTGTAATGAAGGCCACACTCCATCTCAATGCTGCCCAAATCGGCAGCCACGGGCCATGCGTGGCCACTGAGCATTTGAAATGTGGCTCACATGATCGAAGAACTGAGTTTTAAATTGTCTGAAATGCTGGCTAATTTCAATATGCAGAGCCATCTGTGGCTAGTGACTGCCGTATTGGGCAACACAGGACTGGGGGTGCCCCTCAGGTCTGGTCACATGGACAGAACCAAACAAATTGCTGGAACAAGGGAAGAACCACCGACAGGAAGGAGAGGGGCTGGGCAGCATCGGGGTCTCTTCTAGATGGACCCTCTTGCCGGCCACTCAGCTGGCTGCACGGATGCCAGAGCCCTGTCCGGCCCAGCCTCCCTCCAGGGTACCTGCATCCTGGCCACCTCGTGGTCCACCCTCTGGCTAGCTTCCTCCTGGCTCTTCTGCAGGGCACCACAGGCTGCCTCCCGATCCTGTTCCTCCTGCTCCAGCTTCCCAGTCAGCTTGGCCAACCTAGGGGCAATGGCCACAGGTCACAGCAGTACAGCCAGCTGGAGGGCCTGGCTGGGGAGCCACAGGGAGGCTGGCAGGGCCCCTGAACACTGAGTCCTTCTTGGGCTGGGGCCTGCATCTGGGGGTCCTTGGCTGACTTCCAGGCCAGTGGAGCAGGAGGTATACAACCTGCTCTGGGCAAACAGAGAGGGCAAGGTGCTGAGGTCCCTCTCCTTCCCAGACGGTGAGAGCTGGGTGCCAGGTGGGCATGACTAATGGGGAAGGGCAATGGGTGGGGGTCCTGGGCTAAAGTCTCTTTCCCCCACAGAGGGTCCACAGGGGGTTTGAGGTCTCGTCAACCAGCAGCTTGGCACCGGGGGCCGGAGAATGCTTGCCCTGCCTTGGTGACTCCCACACGACCACACACCGTGGGTCCAGAGACAGCCCCCCGGGAGGGAGGCGGGCAGCGCCCACCTGAGGCTGGCCTCCTGCTCAGCGCCCTTCCGCTCGGAGTCTTGGAGCGCCTGCTTCCTCCTGATCTGGGTCAGGGCCTCCCGGACCTCCACCAGCCTGCCACACAAGAGCCGCTTCTGCCCCAGGCCTGCCCAGCCCACCCTCCTGGTGGCGAGGAGCAGCCGGAGCAGGCTAGGTGGCGTTTGGGAGCTAGGGGCCCAGCTGGCGGGCTGCAGCAGCAAGCTTCCCCGCTCCCAGGCCCCTGTGGCTGCTGAGCTCTTACAAACCCAGACCTGTCTGAGTCAGGCAAGATGTGTATTTCTTAGCTGAGCAAGACAACTAGCGGGGGGAAACGAGGCTGATGCCTCAGCTGGGGGGGCACCTGTCACAGCTTTCCCAAAGCCCCTTTCCCTCTCACGAAGGCCTGCACCACAGGTGTGGGGTACCTCTTGTCCAGGGCCTGCATCTGGTGCTGGAGGCTGGGGAGCTGCAGGCAGGAGGGTGTGGGCTGAGCGCAGGCCTGGGGCCCCCACAGCCCAACCAGCACAGACACAGGGCCCCGGAGCCGGGCATCAGCGATTCGCTGGGCTCCAGGCCTGGGCAGCAGGGGCTGAGCTGGGCTCAGGGCCCAGGAAGCAGCTGCCCTGACATCGGGAACAGGGGAGCCTGGCCTCTGGGTGGGGGCTTCCTCCTGGCCAAGGGTGGCTCACCTCGCAGGCCTCCTCAGGGCCCCGAGCCACTTGCAGCCCCTCCTGCTGCAGCCTCTTCAGCTCCGAATCTTGCAGCTGCACGCAGGCGCGCACCTGGAGCAGCTCCCGCAGCAGCCTCAGCATGGAGTGCTCACAGCGGTCCTTGTGTCCCCGCAGGGACACCACCTCGGCCTGCAGGTCAGCCACCCTGGCCGGGGCAAGGCGCCGGTCGGGTCAAGCCACGCTTGCTGGGAGCTGACAGTGTGGGTGGCCCGTCCCTGCTCCCCACGGGGCTCACCACTGTTCTAGCTGCTTCCAGCGCTCGGGGGTGTCCTGCTCCGGGACAGAGATGGTGGATGTCTGGCAGCTGGGCTCACACCTGCCTGAGATCTCCTCCAGACTCAGGGCCTCAGGGCTGTCTAGCCCCTCCTCCAGCAGCCCCAGGTCCTCCAGGGTGATGGTGCTTAGCTGGGAGGGGAGCGAGGCCCCCAACGAGGGATTGCTACCAGCCAGCTCTGCAAGAAGGCACCTTGGAGCTCACCCCTCGGCCTCCTGGGCCAACGAGGGGTGCCAGCTCGCAGGTAGAGCGCAGGATCACACGCACCCAAACCCCTGCAGCAAGTGCCCAGCGAGCTCACCTTGGCTCATCCTGCTGTCACACAGCCCGGCCCAGGGAGGCTCAGCTCTCGTTGCCCCCCAGCAGGAAGCTCAGGTTCCGAGAAGTCCAGGCCCCTGCCTGAGGACACACAGCACTGTGCAGGAGAAACAGACACCCGCACAGGCCCTCCCCTGGACTGTTCTCCTGGCTCTGGCCCAAGTTGGCCCATGGCTCACCTGATACGGCTTCACCAGCAGCCTCCACCTGAAGCTCTGACTACTGCCGAGGCCTTGGGCCTAGCGCCCCATGGCTGCCCAAAGCTGGACACCAGGGCACTTGGGGCATGGGGGTGGGGCGGGGTGGGAGGTTCGCGGATGGAGGCAGGGAAGTCAGGGGCTGGAAGGCCCTGGAGGAGCATGTGGGGTGTGAAGAGGTGGGCTCGTGCGCTCACATCTTATCTCCTTCCAAGACAATACCAAGGTGGCAGAGGAGCCGCTCGGCAGGGGGTCCTCCTGGAACCTTCCTTCCCTCACCAGAACCCTGTGAGTTCACACCCCAACTGCCAGCGGAACCTGAGCCCTCAACTTTCTCCTTCCTGCAAGGCCTCACCAACCGTGCGTTTCTGGAAGGATCTGAGGGGGTACCCTTCAGTCGGCTGGTGGAGGAGTAGCTGCGGGCCTGTGGTCAGAGTCAGGAGGCATGCCCAGAAGCAATCGATGGCCCTCTGGTCATAGCACCAGAGCAGGGAGGCCGGGAGCCCCAGTCTGCACCCCAAGAAGAGGCCCCATCCCAGAGAGGGTGCTGGCCTCACGTGTGGGCTGCACCGGTGACCTCAACTTTTCTAGCAGCCACAAGAAAGTACACAAGTAAATCTTAATAGTCCATTTTATTTAACCCAATATACCTAAAACATTCTCATTCCAACACGTGATCAGTACAAAGATGTTAGTGAGATGAAGAAAATGCATTTTCTTCACACCAGGTCTTCAGAGCCCAGTGTGGGCTTTCGCTTCTCACTTCAGGCCAGCACGGACACGGCCCTGCGCCCTCCCCGCCTTGTCACCCAGACTTGCCCACCGAGGGCTGGACGGGGGCTTCCCTGTGACAAGGCGCACGTGCCAGTCAACCTTCATCCAGGGGGTGCCTTTCTAAAGCCACCATGACAGGGCCCCACTACCTGTGGCCACACCACACACCTCGGGACCCAGCAGGTCAGGGAAAACGAAGACATGCAGAGCAGCGTGCCGACCCAGGGGAAGCCTTCCCACCTGTCCTGGGCACCCGAGCTTGGGGACAGGGAGTGGCCAAGAACACGGGAGGAGGGAAAGTGAGTCTTCCCTGCGGGCCTCTGTGGCTGCCCCAGGAGCAATGCTGCCAGTGTGGTTGGCACCTGCATGACCTCCGTCCCGTGAGCCGTGCGGAGGCCCCAGCTGCTTCCTCACCCGCGTCCCCTTCTCCAGGGAGATCTGCACTAGGGCTCTGCCCACCCACACCAAATACTGAGGAAGGCCCCGTCCTAGATGCCCCCATCCCCAACAGCCCCGAGAATCCCAGGCTGCTTGACTGTGGTCCATGCTGGGCGGGAACAAGGACACTGACATTGGCTGGCTGGGTACAGTTTCTTTATTCCTCCCATCAGGAACCCCACTCAGACCCGTCCCCCCAGGGAGGACTCCTGGCAGGAAGACTGGTCTTCTGAGGCCTCGGCCCCTTGCACTGCCTGCCAGCCCACCACAAAGGCATCTACGCTGTCTTGTCACAGAAGTGGGCCCTGGGGACACAGGACACAGGATCCAGGCCTGCCCAGCCTGGGAGGGGCGCAGCATCCTTGCTCCAGGCTTGCCAGCCCATCCCAGAGCCCACCTGCCCTCAGGCTTGGAACCAGAGCTGCCCCAGAATAACGCCCTGGGCCAGGGGTCCTCAGAAGCTGGGTGTAGGGGGTCCCCTCATGCTGAGAACACCCGCCTTTCCAGCTGCTATCCACACGGGTGTGGCAATGGACGTCTGTCTGGACTCGGGGGTTCAGGCCTGTAAGTGATTCTCAGCTCTCCTTTGGCCAGAGAGCCTCGTGCGCCCAGAGTCAAGGTGTGGCCCAGGGGGTGTGTGCGGTGAGTCTGGGGCAACAGCCAGCTTCCCAACAGAGCCCACTCTGGAGTCCACTCTCCAAGGTGTCCTGCTCCCCAGAACCCTTGCCTCCGTGCGTCCACTGGGGCCATTGCCCACGCAGGGCCCCACTGCACAGGCCCACCACCTCCTGGCTGCAGACTGAGCTGAGGACCAAGAAGGACAAGGCCAGAAGCCTCTGCTGCAGCCTTACGTCCCCCGGCCTTCAGGTGGGGGTGTGCAGGTGGTACGGTCCTTCTGGGTGGGCTCCCAGGGTAATGGGGAACAGAGGCAGTGATGGGGCCTTGCTCTGGGGGCCTGCAACACTCAGACCCACAGGGACCAGCTCCCTAGCTGTCTCTCTCTCTCTCACACACACACACACACACACACTGAGACAGACACACAAACACACACGGAAACACGCTCATACACAAATGTGTACACACGCCCTCTCGCTGGCTCTCAGGAAGCCAGCAGCCTGCGAGGAGCAGCTGCACGAGCGTCTGATCCCTGAAGGTCGAGAAACACAGGAGGATGGAGGTTGGGATCTATGGGGCTGAGGCCAGAAGACCGAGCTGAGAATGTAAACAGAGTGCCCAGGGGGCAGTCGGCTGGTCCCCGAGGTCTGGAGGGCACTGGATTCACGGCTGCACATGGAGCGAGGCAGGAACCCCAGGAGGAGGGGCCGGGGCCAAGGCCTCACGTCTGGGCCAGCGAGAGCTCCTCCAGGCCCCCCTTCCCAAGCCGGTACCGGGCCAGGTCCTTCCTGGTCACCAGCCCAACCACCTGTGGAAGCAAAGCCAGGTCACAGGGGTTGGGCAGCCCGACCTGCCTCTGTCGAAGCCCCTACCCTGTGTGTGGTGGGCAGCCCTGTCTGGGGGAGCCCCAGAGGTGGGCACACGGCCAGCCTACGTCCTGGGTCTCAGCAGGAGCTGGGAGAAGCGCACACCTGTGCGCAGGGCAGGCAGGTCTAGAGGCAGAGGGGCTGGAGTGAGCAGGAAACGGGTGTGCATGTGTGTGCACCATGTGCAAGCTCACCTGATTGTGGTTGTCCACTACCACCAGGTGCCTGAGGCCCAAAGCCCGGAAGAGCTTGAACACCCGTGGAAGAGACGCCTCCTGCAATGCGGGCACAGCCTCAGCTTGCCACCGGCCCTGGCTCCGCTCAAAAGAAGAGCAGAGGTAGGGCCTGCCAAACTCAGGGTCAGCTGTCTCCCTCGCAGACCCCACCGCCACCAGGATGTCAGGATGTGTCCTGAACTGCCCCTTCCCCTCCACGCCATCTGGCCCTGCCAGTTCGGCCTCTACAGCTGCCCCCAACCCCATTCCTGGTCCTTGGCGTAACCACAGAGCTCCTCTCTGCTCGTCCTCTGACCCACCCCAGCCCCTCAAATGCACTTTCTGGTCACACGGCCATTGAAGGCTGCCCTGTGCCATCAGAAAGGTTCTAGAAAAATTCTGGCCACCTGGTAACCCTGCAGGTGGGGCCCACCCCACAGTCCCACAGCCAGCACCTGGGGCACAGTGTACGGGGAAGGGTTCATGAACTCGGAGAGGTCCATGGTGCACTCGCGCTCATCCTGGGACACGTGGATGGACTGGATCGGGGGGAAGCGTGGGTAGGCATCACGGAAGTCCTTCAGCCTCAGCCGCCGCCGCACCAGCCCCATGTTGGACCGCTCCACAAACACCTGCAGGCAGCGGACAGTGCCGTGTCACAACCCAGCACCAGGCCCAGTGTCTCCCGCTGCCCCGGAGGTGCCCGACAGGCCAACCTTGTGCTTTAGGAGGACGATCAGCTGGGAGCGCAGGATCAAGCCCTGGAGCCGGGCCGGCTGCAGAAAAACAGACAGGCTTGTCTATGCGCGGGCGGAGCCCAGGAGCCGTGGCCCTTCCTGCCTCACCGGCTCTGCCAGTCCACATCGATGTGTGGTCACCACTAGGTCTCACAGCAGGCTTCCACCTGCACAAGCTCATTAACTCCCAAACGCCCCGCAGTGCAGAGCCCCGCACCGTGAGGCTGGAGCGTCTGCCAGGGGCAAGACGTAGACCCAGCCTGGACAAACTCATCCCAAACCTTTGGATGCATGGTGACAGGGGTGCCACACGTCCCGTCAGAACCGCTCCTGACAAAACTCACAGCCTCAACTCCATGGCTGATGGGCCAGCCTAGGGCACGACCACAAGATACGTGGGCATGTGACTAAGCTCACGAGCAGGGCCAGCGCTCACGGGGACCACGTCTTCCCAGCCGTGGGCCTCAGCTCCTTTTGTAGCTAGAATTCCACTACAAACCCAAATGTGGGGTTTCTACACTCCTGTGACCACACTTCACCAACACACATGCTCAACAGGTCCACACGAGAAGCATGCCACACCCGCCCGCTGCCCGGTGGTACCTGGGTGTCGTCAGTGTACTCCACCACGGGGAAGCCGTTGTGATTGGACGTGGTGCTGCTGAGCACGTCCACGATGACGCCCACTTTCTCCCTCCTCCGCAGGCAGGTGACCGGCGTGCTCATCACCTCCCTGTGGAAGAGCACATGCCTTGTCCGCTGTCTGTCACAGTGGCCACTTGCCCCTGGGGGCTTCTGAGTGTTCTCTCTTCACAGCAAAGGTGAAGCTCAACAGGCATAAGTCTGTTGGACTCAGGAAACCCTAGGACGAGGGGGCTGGGAGCCCGCAGGGCCCCCACCCTGGGAGCTGCCCTGGAGAACCAGCCCTGGGCCGGCCGCCCACACAGCCGAGATGCCCGCACAGCATCTCCCCAGATGTCTGCACACAGGCACGTGGCCTCTTTCCTGTGCCAGGCTGCTCGAGCCAAACCTCCCGGAGCATCCGCCACACCACTTGCCCCCATACCCCATCCTGAGCACGGGGAGGAAGCCCAGGCCGCAGGCCTTCAGCCTGAACCAAGATGGCCCGTGGTACCTGGCGGTGAGCGAGTGCGAGGTGACGGGTGCCTCCCAGTGCAGGAAGGGCACGCTCTGCAGCTGGATGTGCATGTCGTACAGGCCCTGAGGAGAGGGTGGGCTGGTGATGTGCTGGGCCTGCCACTGAGGGAGGGGGCCTGCCCTATGCCCGCCCACCGAGGCAAGAGGTCATCTGGAGGATGGCTTCACAGGGCCCCTTTCCCTTCACACAGACACCTGAAGCCCTACAGTCTCAGGCTCCGAGACCAGGGGCGTGGGGAGGGGCCCAGAGCGAGGGCAAGGAGGGCAGGCAGCCCTGTCCCCACAAGCCGCACCTCGATGAAGACGTCCCCCACAATCTTGGCAGTCATCAGGACCAGCATGATGGGGAAGCCGTAGGTCACATTACTGGTGGCCTCCATCATGATGACCGTCAGGCTCAGCGTCATCCTCACGATCCCACCTGTCAGGGGAGAGAAGGGATGGGCTGGGCTGAGGCTGCGGTCATGGGCCTCTATGGGCCACCCCTCCACTCTCCCACTGCCTGGGTTCTCTGTGCGAGTCTGTGCCCCTGGCCATTCACCCCAGCGACCCTGTGCAGCCACACAGTGGGGTGAGGTGGCCCACTGGCCAATGACCACAGAAATGGAGTAAACAGGGACCAGCCTTGTGGCCGAGTGGTTAAGTTTATGTGCTCCACTTCGGTGGCCCAGGGTTTCGCCAGTTCAAATCCTGGGCGTGAATATGGCACCACTCATAAAGCCATGCTGAGGTGGCATCCCACATGCCACGGCTAGAAGGACCCACAACTAAAAATATACAACTATGTACCGGGGGGCTTTGGGAGAAAAAGGAAAAATAAAATCTTAAAAAAAAAAAAAAGAAATGGAGTGAACACCCGGCCTTCCTGTCCCGACAGGCAGGGGCGCCCCCTAATCTTAGGATGACCACACAGCAGCCAGGACTCACCCAGCTGGGCAGCCGCTCCCATCAGGGCATACTTGCCAGGGTCCGCCCAGATCTGCGGGATGACACAGAGGAGGCATCAGAGGGGGTGACAGGCCCCTGCTCAAACCCCAGATGCACTGACACCACTGGAGGCCACCGGCCCAGCAATTCCACAACTGGGAAGGAGTCCTGCAGTTCCCACACATGCCCCAGCACCATGTGCAGTAACACCCTAGGTGTGCCCACTCGGGGATGCACCCTGCCACCTGCACATGCTGGGGACCTTGCAGCAGGCGACAGGAGCAGACACTCTACAGACTGAGGAGGGAACAGCTGCAGGTGCGTGCAGGGAAGGCGGGCCGACACACGTGTCAGTGACTGCGGTTTGTGCAGAAACACCGGCACCACACAGGGCAGTGTGAGAAGTGAAAACCCTACACGTGCTCCCACCTGGGCGAACCCTGAGAACAGGACACTCAGAGGAGCTGCCACCAAAGACCACAACGTGTTCCTCTGCGGACACGAAACGCCCAGAACAGGCAACTCCAGACAGAAAGCAGACTGGCGGCCACCAGGGGCTCGGGGGCACAGGAATGAGTGTGAAGGGGTGCAGGTTTCTCTGTGTTGACCAGAGGGTCCTGAACCTAGACAGCAATGATGATTCCACGACCGCGTGGACCACTGGAGCAGCACCAAATGGTATGCTTTTAAAAAGGTGGATTTATGCTACATGAATCACATTCCACTCGAGAACACACAAACTGGCAGCGGAGGAACCCCGAGATGCGCCCGGAGCCTGGAGCAGGGGCGGGGGGAGGAACAGCAGGGGAGACTCACTGCGCCCCTTCTTTGTTTTTAAAAATATCTTATTTGAATAAAGTGAAAAGAAGAAAACACATGGATGTGTGTCGCGCCACGTGGCCACATGGGAGGGGGAGGCCGGGAAGGCAGCGTGGCGGGGCTGAGGCCTGGAGCACCGCACCTCGTCACCAGCTCCTGCACCCGGGCTCAAGTGCCCCCAGCCCCGACTCTGTGCATGGAGAAGCCCCACTCACCGCAGCCCCCGTGACGTAGGACAGGGATATGCCAAAGAGCCGGCCCCAGGCGGCCCCGATGAGCAGGGACGGGATGAAGACGCCGGCGGACACCGTGAGCCCATAGGTCCAGCAAGCCAGGAAGAAGTAGACCAGGGTGAAGAGGCCGAGGGTCGCTGGGTTGTAGGAGCCTAGTGGAGAGGGAGCTGGCCAGGGCCCGCCTCATGGACTCACACCTGAGCAGGGCCAAACCGCCCAACTGCCCAGTCATGGCCTGCTGGTCACAGACACCCGGTGGGCCCCCAGAAGTCTCTGCATTCTGAGGCTAGAGCACAGGGCTTCAGAGGCAGGAGGATGGCCTCCTGGCACGTGGGGCAGAGAGCTGGGGGAGACAGGCCCCAGTGCCACCAGTGGGATGGTGGGACCTTCCACCAAGGGAAGGTGCCAACTGAGGTCTGTGCACATGGCTGGCACTGCAGTACAGACCACCAAAGGTCAGCGCAGGGAGGCCACCGGCCACCAGTCCACACCAGATGACTTCCAGACGCAGGAAGATGTCAATCAAACCCAGGAACCAACATGTCCAGGACCTGGCGCCTGTCCAGCGGCCCCGCTCAGCACCTTTCAGAAAGGGCTCAGCTTCGCCTCACACTTAAAAGCCTTTCTGTGAAATCTTATGGACTCCTGTCACATGCGCACAGAGGCCTGAGGACCAGGAAGCTCCTGGTGGCCTTGTAACAGGAAACAATTAGAGATAACCTAAAGGGGTCCAGACAGAAAAGGCAAAACAACGGCACAGAGCAGCTACAGGGTGGAAGACCGGAGGCAACCACTCTGTTCCCAGATTCGTGCAGCGGGTGCCGTCACAGGCCTGTGCTGCAGGGCCCCTCTGGGCGCGGGGGAGGCGAGGCCCTGCCCGGGAGCAGCAGGATTGTGAACTGGAAGGTGCACCTTGAAAACCAGCAGTCTGCTCTCAGAGCCTGTCTTTAACTCAAAACGTGTGGCTGGCAAGGCCAGGAGCTGGTGAGTCACCACACCCGGTGTTCTGACCGGGAGTGACCCATGCAAGTAGCGCCCAGAAGGAAAACTCATCCTGGGAGACAAGGTCGTCTTAATAGAAGATGGAGACAGCCCCCGAGGCCCCTCCAGGAAGGGAAGGAGACGGCGTGGGGAGCCTGGCCAGGCCCCCTCCCTGGTGCTCGCCCCTAGCTGACTCCTGGCTGCCAGCCCCTGCGCACCACTGCACCCCACCCCCACAGCAAGGGCAGTGACCTCTGCCCACAGGGCACACTCAGCCAGAAGGGGTCACCCAGGCCAGAAGGGATGGGGACCAGGTAGCGACATGCGGCCAACAGTGCTATGCATGAGCACGCACCTGGGGGGTCGTGGAAAAGGCTGACCACACTCTTCTCTGGGGTGTTGAAGAAGGCTGCGGCCATGGAGTTATACTCGCCATCTGCACAGAAGAGCTGTGGGGTTGGGAAAGAAGATAGTCTGTGGGACGGGGCAGTCCCGGCCTGGACAGTACCAGGCAACAGCCAAACAACAGGATGGGCCCAGCCTGCGGCCTCAGAGGCGAGGCAGGACACAAAGAGCCCGTCCCAGGGACAGTGAGGGCTTCAGAAGCACGTCCAGCCCTGTAGGGGCTGGTCAACAGGACTCCTGGGCTGGACAGCTAGTCTGTCCCTGGGGCACATGGAGATCCCAGACCTTATACCACAAGCATGCTCCCAGAACCCAATGGTCAAACATTGGTGTCCTGGATGCCAGCAGGCCCAGCACCCTCCAGGCTGAGGAGAGCCATGGGCCCTGAGGCCACAGGTCATAGTAGGGACTGACCCCAAGCAAAGCTGGCCTTGTCAACCCCATGGCCTCACCAGAGCCAGCCCATGGGGGCCCCACACCTGCATCTTTCACAGCTTGTTTACATCTGTGCCCATCATCAGTCATTCTCTATCCCCACCCCCAGCCTCTGTCAATCACCAATCTGCATTTTGTCTCTAGGGATTTGCTGCTTCTGGACATTTCGCACAAACAGAATCATAGGCTACGGTGTCCTTCCTGTCTGGCTTTTCTCACTGAGCATCATGTTTTCGAGGTTCATCCGTGTTGTAGCGTGTGCCAGTGCTTCATTCCTTTTTATGGCTGAATAAGCCCACCTGTTTATCTGTCCGTTAGCTGATAGACAGCTGGGCTGCCTCCACTGTGGGCCACTGTGACTCGTGCTGTAGTGAGCACGCATGCACAGGTTTTCATGCGTATGCCAGTTTGCAACTCTCAGTCCACACCCACGAGCTCCCACTTCTGAAGGCCTCCCGCAGACCCCACCAGGGCGCTGCTCTGGGAGGAGGACTGGGCGGGACTCCACTCAACATAACACCTCATTCTCCTGGCGCCTGGCAGGCTGCCTACCCCTGTCTGAAAACGCAGTGGGGGGGGCCGGCGCTGCCGCTGCCCCTGCCCCGCCTGGTGGGTCCACCCATGGGGCCCAGGTGTCCTACCTGGAGGGGATAGGACACAGCACTGCCCTGCAGGGGCTGGCAATCCCGCGATGAGTAAATCAGCACGAAGGCCACCGTGGCTGTGACAGCGGCCACCAGCACGGCCTCAACCACCTGGAGGCAGGGCCGGTGGATGTACCTAGAGCAAAGAGCCGGGCTGGACCAGGCCACCCTGAGTCTGCGACCCCGTGAGAGCAGACTGCTGATCAGGAGGGCAACACAGCACGGCTACTCCTGAACATCCTCTGCCTGTCCTCAGGCGCTCTCCAACAGCATTTTGAGTTGGTGCAGGAGGACGAGGAGAATGAGAAGGAAGAAGAGCTTCTGCAAGCCCAGGAGCCGCCCCAAAGGTTTCAGAAAACCCAAGGGCTCCAATAATTGTGCTCTTCATGGCCCCATGCTGCCCGCAGGCAGACCAGGCTCAGGATGAGAGAGACCGGAAGGAGCTGAACTCAGGACAGGGAGGATGCACGGGGGTTCCCCCTGCCCAAGGAGCCACCCTCGAGGCCCCGCCTAGCCCGGCCCTGCCCACTCCCAGCCTCATGTACAAACCATCATGACAGATGCAGGGGGCAGCCCCACGGGTGCAGAGCCCACAACTCGTCTGTTTTCAAAGCCCCAGGGGCCACACCTGTCAACTCGATGCACAAAACAGAAGCTTCTCACCTGATTCGAAACATCGTCAGCCAGTAATTCAGGGCATTGAAGACGGCTCCAAGAACACCACCTACAACCAGGAAGGAGCTGTGTGTAAGCGACATAAGGAAGAAAGGTGGAGGCTTTCCAGGCAGCACAGGGGACAGGAGGGGATGGTCTGTAAACCTCTCTGTCACCACATCCTGGCGGACAGACAGGCTTATTTCTCAAAGGCTAGGGCGAGGTTTCTCAGGGCAACAAACGCTGTCCAGAGCCAGTCGGGGTTTCGCCGATGGAAGTAAAGTTCCAGGCCTCCCCCAGGCTTGGGCTCCCTCCTTGGGGAGTGCAGCCCCGCCCTGGGTGGCCCTGGAACAGCAAGCAGAGTGTGGGGGCCGTGTCCCTCTCTGGCCACTTCAAAGCTGGGCCAGGCCTGGAGTACCGCGGGCCCAATCCCCACCACATGCTTTGTTCCTGCTGGAAGGCGCCTGATGCTGTCTGGAAAGCAACGGCCCAGTGTGGGCGGGGCGGCTGGTGCGCTGCGTGGGGACGGCCTTACCCACCACGCCCATGGCGATGAAGATGGGGATCTCGTGGATCGTGTACACCATCGTCTGTGCGGAGAGAGGGAGAGAGCGAACGTTCCGAGGGCCGATGTCCTCACACTCGGGACCATCTGCCCACACGCACGGGAACCTCCCAGCACTTTCCCACAGGCTGTGGAGGCCCCGCAGGGAACGCTGGGCGTGCGGAGCAGCTTGTGCTCCTGCTTGCACGGCTGGTCAGGGAGGTGCTCGGAGGCCCTGTGAGGCTTTTGTCTTCCTGAGGCTTCAGCTGCCCCTCAGCCAGATCTCCATCACCTCAGAAGGGTGGACGGCCCGAGCTTTGGCCAAAGGAGGCCCATGGGGTGCATGACAGAGGGAAAACCCCAAGAACAGATCTTACGACCAGACCACCCAAGAGCCCCTATGCGTCTGTGCATGAGAACGGCCCTGGGAGTGGCGATGCCGGCCGGTGGGCCAGGCCTCCCTAGAAACGCATGCCTGTACCTCCTCACCCTCCATGAGCTGCTGCCCGAGCTCCCAGGCCCACCACACTCAGCGCTCTTGTCCCACAGTCCACACACGGCTAGGACACCCCTGGAGGCGCCCACTGGGGGACGGGTGTCCTAACCTGCACGGCCAGTCAGAAGCGCCCTTTCCTAGAGACCCTCCAGGCCTCTGGTGCTTCCAGATAAAAGTTCAGCCTCGCAGCTAAGAGGCAGAATCTTCCAAAAGCCCGAGTTCTCAGGCTGAACCTTAAGTACACAGCCTTGGCCCTGCACTGAGAAAGAACCAGAAAGAGTGAGGGGGGACAACATGTTGGGTTACCTCTGTGTCAAATCTTCCAAAGTTGATGAGGCCCGGGCTGGACAGGTCCCATATGTTTCCATGGTAAATACTGAGAACAAAATTCAGGGTGAAGGTGGAAATCATGGAGGCGAAGAACTGTGGGCAGAGAGGGAGATGGGGGCCATCAGAGCACGGCCACTGGGCTGAGGCACCGCGCCCAGCCAGCTGAGGCCCACCGCTGGGGAGGACAGGAGCTGGCGAGGGGCTGCAGGAGGAGGAGGAGCTGCCTCCCCTCCTGTCACTGGGGAGGCACCTGGAGACCCTCCAAAGGCTGAAGGGAAAGGGGCCAGGGCCTTGCTGGCTGGGTCCCCTCACCGCCAGGCCAGCCGGGTCACAGCCTGTTTTGGACGAGCATCAGGCCAAGCCAGTGACGGAGCCGAGGGAAGGAGGCATGTGGGGTTCCCAGTGAGGAGGGGGAGGAGAACAAGGGGGGATGACGTCCACAAAGACAAGGGGACGGGCAGGCGGTAAGAGAATGGCCAACGCCTCAGGTCAAGTGAGGGGCAGAGCCTTAACGGACCCTGGGGGCATGGCTCCAACCACAGCTTGATGGACCCTCGCGTGAAGAGACCAAAGTTGGGGCCAAGAGCACAGCGTCTGCCCCAACACGGAGCCAGGCATCAGCGCAGCCTAGCAGGGAGAGGCAGCCGTCCACAGGCACTTACGATTCTCCACGTCAGGAACTGGTTCCAGAAGGAGGCGCCTTCTTCTAAGCTGAACAGGACGCCACCTGGAATGGCCAGCGGCCCAGCCCTGAAGTGCCCATCCAGGCCACAGGAAACCCAAACCCACTGCCACTTCATGCCCTCCGTCCCCAGGGCACTGGGACCATGTCAGAGGCAGTCCTCGGGGCCTCTCAGGGGGTACACCCCACACCCTCGCCCACACACACCAAGACTATCCCTTCACACCGTGGGAGAGCAGATTCCCCAACACGGGCAGGCACGTCAGACCAAGCAGGACCGCCCCTCCTCACCCACGGGGGCTCCAAACGCAGCGGACACTCCAGCCGCAGCTCCCGCCGAGACGAAGTCCCGCTTCTCTGTGTCTCTGCGGAAGTACTCGAAGATCTGAACCAGGAACAGATGGGGCAGAGGGTCTCAGCCAGCTTCTCCAAGGGCACTTCTCTCAGGAAGGGAAGAGGTCAGCTGGAGGCCGTGGAGACAGGCCGGGGAGGGGAGGGAAGGATTCACAGGGACTGCAGAAGGGCAGGGGGCAGCAACACCGTGAGAGCCGCCCTGCACACCAGCCACCATGGGAAAATGGGAAAGCACGCCACTCATAGCAGTAACTCAACTTCACGGTCTGTGCAAGAGCTAAATCAACAAACCCACAACGCCGCTGAGAGACCTAATGAAGCCCAACGAACACAAAACTTCACTGTGTTCTTAACTTAAAGGAAAGGCTCTATACTGTAAAAACGTTAACTGTCTCTAAACCTATAAACTCAGTGCAATACCCATCAGGATGCTGGGGGCTCTTTGGGGAAACGCAACAATCTTCTGAAGCGTATCGTGAAAACTGAGCATCTTCAACCTGCATGTGTCATTCCTGCCCTCTTTCTGGGTAGCTGAGTCCTTTGAGAAACTGTTTGTTTAGAGCTACAGACCCTCCCCGCAGAAATGCACATCCACACGAAATACCCAGAATCAGGCTGAGCGGACTCCTTGGTCAGGCCCTGGCAAAGCCCCCAGGACAGTTCGCTGGGGAGACCCTCAGATGCAATGTCAATGATGGGTCCCAGCAGAGCACACCTGCACGAGCAGGAGGGGTCCCAGCTCTCCAACGGGTGTCCTCGGTCACCCTCACAGTCGACATCCACATCAGGAGAGAGGACTCACCTTGAAATCTCGCTTCAGTGATGTTGACCTCCCCTGGGAGACCCCAGCAGCAATCACGGAGCCCGAGTGTATCATTGGCCCCTCCTACAAGGACAGGACAGCCGCACACAGGTGAGCGTGAGCTTGGAGAGAACAAACCGGCCTTGGGTCCCGCGTGGCACACAGAGGAACTCAGGCTAGGGCAGGGCCACACGCTCCACTACCTTTCCCACGGCCAGTCCTCCCACCACCGACAGGATCACGCCGGACACCTTGATCACCAGGGTCTGGAACACAAAGGAAAACATGCCAAGTGTCTGATGAAGGGCCACACACAGTCAAGGAAGCTGAGCAACAAAATGCCACATGTGGAGCCCAGCCTTGTGAGAACCAAAGAAGGTGCACAGGAGGGCAGCACATCCCAGTGGGCATCCATGGTGGCGGGATTCCAGCCCGTTCTTCGCTGCCTTCCTGTATCTTCAAACTCTCTATACTGAGTGGCTGCATGCAGTACGTACAGATGGCAGCCCTCGTGCCCCTCCTGACAGCCCAGGGGCATCTCCTCATCCAGCACTTGCTGCATCACTGCCCACCACCTGGCTACCTAGTCTGGCTACCACAGGTCAGATGCCATTCCCACCACCTCTTCTGCCGCAGGGAACCCGGAGGCTGCTCTGCTCCCCTGGAGTGCATCCACCGGCCCCAGTGCCCCGACCCCGGGAGCACGGCCTCCCGAGGCAGGGGCAGGAAAGAAGCCGCCAGCAAATCCCAGGCTGCGGCGTGCTGACCACACACCTGAACATGAGCACAGGAGGAACTGTGACTTCCCAGCCCTCTAGGCATCAGGGTGTTCGAAAAGATTAAGGATAATAAGTATTAAGAAAGAGTTTGAGAAAAGGAAAAATGCCCTGAAGTTTATGACTCCAACACAGCTCTCCTCCTCGTGTGACGCCACTCACCAGACAGAATTCACGCACATCCTAGAGCTGAGATCAAACACACACACCAGTGAAGCATTTCTGCGTCACTCAACGTGGACAAGAGAAAGTCTGTACCACTTCCCAAAGAAAGTTTACATAAAATCCGTCAGCACATCCCTGCACGCGCTCAGCAGTGGCACATGAAACAGGCCTGGGCGGATGGCGGAGGGGAGGTGGGCACACAAAATGCTCCTAACTCAGCAAAGGAACCCCAAGCTGAGCACTGTGCTCCCACCAGAGGTCACCGCCACGCCTCACCTTGAGCCGGACCACGTGGGGGATCTTCACCCCATTGAGGAAGCACTTGATCTGGGGGATCCCGCTGCCAGCAGCAACTGGCTGGAAGGAGAGGGAGGCAAGCACTGAGCTGAGCCATGCTAGGCAGCTGCCGCGGCCATGTAGGGCCCAGGACAGGGGACGGGCTGCCCAGAGAAGGGGCTTCTCGCTTCTCCCACCCCAGATGCAGAGCGACCCCCGGGGGAGCGCACACTGTGGGATGTGGGAAGAGATGGAAGGAGGCCCAGTGTCCCCCAAGGGGGCAGGGTGAGGACACTCCAGGACAGACGGAAGGCATCTGTCATGCACCTGCTGAGAGAGACTGGAGCTCCCCGCTCCCTCTGAGGGGGCACCACACTGTACCCCAGAGAGAAGCTTCCAGATGCTGCCCCATCTTCCTTCCCACACCCCATGACAAGGAAGGAGCAAAGAAAGAGGCAGGCCATAGGAAGGGAGGCTTCTGGGAGAAGTCCTGGAGCAAAGGAGCACCCTAGGAGGGTCTGAGGCCGGGGGAAGCCCTAGATGTGTCCTCGCTGCATGGGGGAGACACGGGGCAGGGGGACAGGAGCGGCACCCCAAGGCTGGGGGTGAAGAGGCCCAGACGTGTTTGCTGTTTTGACTCAACCGTTCAACATGGGCACCAGAGGGTTACCCTGCAGTCTGACCACGGGAAGCTCACGGGCAGGAGCTGCGGGTGGGTGAGCTGGAGGGGTGCCCACCACCAAGCGGCCTCCCACCATGGCCTCCTCGTGGCTGCACATACCTCTATGAAGGCGACGATCACAGAGCCAACGAGCACAAAGGCAGCATTTAGCGTGGCCCACAGCACAAGGGACAAGGACAGCCCACCCTTCTCCGTGAACTTGTCGATATCTGGGGCTCATCAAGGACAACTGCAGCTTCCCCACTGGGGACTATGCCCCCCGCCTGCGATGCCCTCGCGGCCTGGCCTCCTGGCCTGCAGCACTGGCCCAGGCACAAGCCCGCCCGAGAGCTTCACAGGCTGTGCGCTCACTGGACAGCCCAGAGACGTTTCACCGCCCAAGCAGGACAGAGCTGCAGCCCCTAGGCACGCCTCCCCCAACTGGACGGTCCCCCTGGGCCGCTCCGTGCCACAGGACCACAAAGGATATTGTCCTTGACGACCTTGTATTTCAGGCCGGCCAAGTTCTCCACCACGATGTCAATGAAGCAGGCCACGAGGCCCGTGAGAATCCCGATCATGGCGCAGATGACCCAGCGCTTAATCTCCACCGTCCGGAAGGCCTGCAGGGCAAGGCGCCTGTCAGAAGAGGCTGCAGTGGTGAGACCTCCTGTCACAGGCCACTCTGGGGATGGTGTGACTGGCCCCTGGAATTCTGCTCATCGCCATCATGTGTGGCACGCTGCACTTGGGACCCCCGAGTCCTACAAAGGTGGCCTCTGGTCAAAGCCTCAGAGACAATGGAGCATCTTGGTGGGGGTGTGTGTGTACCTTCCCAACCAATTCATAATCAGCTGCTGACATTCTGGACACCACAGCTGACGTCTCCAAGAACAGCCCTCTTAGTCATAACCATGTGACAGACAGTTTCCTGGACTGGGCGTTGGGCATCTCCTGCTCTAGGACACACACCATAATCTGAGGCACAGGGAGCGAGGAGGGGTGAGAGATGGAGGGGATGCATTGCTGCACCTGGCCCAGAGAGCAGCACCAGGCCAGCCCTTCGGTCACCAGGGCAGCCAAGAGTGGGGCACGTGCCACAAGGACACTGCACTGTGATCAAAGGCCTGCGGACGCCTCTGAGGCAGCAGTGTCTGGGCTGTCGGGCCCCAGACTCACCGTGTGGTTGATCCGCCTCTCCTCCTCCAGGAACAGCTGGTTCTCACTGTTGTCATAGTCCAAGCTCTGCAGACCAGGATAGCAGAGACAACACTGACCACTGACCCAATGTTCCAGGTTCATGGCGGGCAGCAGGTGGGGGTGTGGAGCTGGGGAGGGGATAGAGTGCTAGGGGCTGCATGGCGCGGGAGCACAGAGGGAGGAGGCCCACCTCGTACTTGAGGGACAGGAGCTTCTCATTGTGCGGGATCTCCTTGGGGAAAGGGTGAGGGGGGTCCATGTCCTGCGGAAGGAAGAGGCTGTGACAACCCAGCACATTTATGAATGAAGCCCAGATGAGAAGAGGAGGGAGCACACACCCACTCATCCCACGAGGCTGGTCCTTTCCTGACCTCAAAGCCAGACAAGGACACCACAAGACAGGAAACTAACTACAGACACACACCCCGAGGAACAACACACAAAGTCCTCAATACGGGGCCAGAAGATGGGACCCTGCAACACCACAGCCAAGCTGGGTTTACCCCAGGAATGAAAGGTTGGTTTGACATCTGAAAATCCATTAATTCAAAATGTTTGTGGTACGATGGAAAGTATTTTATTGGTCTATGTCCCAGGTCTGGCACACAGCTCCTAAAACCCTCAGCGTCTCTGGAGTAATGAGTGTCTTCTGTGCGTTAATGAGTTGGAGGTGGCTGGGGGCCCCTAGGTAGCTTCAGGATGGGGGCTGATCGCCAGGGGAACCGACCATGGGACTCAAGGGTTGGAACTTTCAGCCACGTCCCCAGACCTCTGACCTCTAGAGGGGAGAGAGGGTGGAGACAGAGCTAATCACCATAAAAACCCAAAATGAGAAGTTTTGGAGAGCTTCTGGACTGGTGACTATGGGAGGTGCTGGAGGCTGGTGCTCCCCGGCAGCATGGAAGCTCTGTGCCCCTCCCCACTCCTTCCCTGTGCATCTTTTCCACGTGCCATTACAGAGTCATATCCTTTACGACAAACCAGTAAACATAAATAAAATGTCTCCCTGAGTTCTGTGAGCCATTGAGCAAATTATGAAACCTGAGGAGGGGGCAGTGGGAACCCCGATTTACAGCCAGTCGATCAGAGCACAGGTGACAACCTGGACTTGTGATGGTCTGAAGTGGGCGCAGTCTTGTGGGACTGACCCTTAACCTGTGGGGTCTGTGCTGACACCGAGTAGACGCTGTCAGAATAAACTGACTTGTAGGACACTCAGGTGGTGTCTGGAGAATCAGAGAATTAGCTGGTTATGAGGAAAAAACCAACAAACTGGTGTCAGAAGTGTTGTAAATACAAACAGTTCATGCCATTTCAATAACATAAAGGACAAAATCCAGACAATCATCTCAAGAGATACAGAAAAAGCATCTGACAAAATCCAACACCTCTTCATGAGAAAAACACTCGATAAACCAGGAGTAGGAGGCTGCTCAACTTGATGAAGACATATACGAAAACCCACAGGCCACATCACCCTCGATGGTGAAAGACTGAAGCTTCCCCCCAGAATCAGGAAGAAGAAAAGGACGCTCACTCTTACCACTGCTCTTCAGCACCGCACTGCAGCTTCTACCAGGTCCATTAGGCAAGAAAATGAAACAAAGGGCATCAAGATGGAAAGGAAGAAGTGAAACTCCCTATGTGTAGATGACATGATCTAGTGTATAGAAAAATCCCCCAAAATACACTAAAAAAAACTATTAGAACTGATAAACGCATTCAGTAAAATTGAAGGATACGAGATCAATATACAAAAATCAAATGTATTTCTATGTACTTGCAATGAACTATCTGAAATGAAATTAAGAAAGCAGTTCTATCTACAAGAGCATCAAAAATAAAATATATAGGGGCTGGCCCCATGGCTGAATGGTTAAGTTTGCGAACTCCACTGCAGGCGGCCCAGTGTTTCGTTGGTTCGAATCCTGGGCGCGGACACGGCGCTGCTCATCAAGCCACGCTGAGGCAGCGTCCCACATACCACAACTAGAAGGACCCACAACTAAGAATATACAACTATGTACCGGGGGGCTTTGGGGAGAAAAAAGGAAAAAATAAAATCTTAAAAAAAAAATAAAATAAAATACATAAAATAAACTTTATTCCTAAAATACATTTAACAAGAGAAGTGTAAGACTTGTACCCTGAAAACTATAAAACATCATTGAAAATAACTGAAGACCTAAATAGATGGAAAGATATCCTGTGTTCATAGATTGGAAGACGTAATATTAAAATTCAAAGCAAGCCTTATCTAAATTCCAGCTGGTGTTGTTGAAGAAACTGACAAGCTGATCCTAAACTCCATGTGGAAAAGCAAGGGACCCTGAACAGTCAAAAAAACCTTGAAGAACAACAAAGTTGGAACCCTCACACTCGCTCGTTACAAAACTTGCTACAAAGCTGCAGTCATCCAGACAGCGGGGCACTGGCACAAGGACAGACGGACAGCAGACAACTGAGAGACCAGAAATAAACCCTCACATCTACAGCCAACTCATTTTCCACAAAGCGCCCGGACAATGCAATAGGGAAAGACCAGTCTTCTCAGGAAATGGTGCTGAGAAAACTGGATATCCACAATGCAAAATGACAAGGCTGGACTCGCATCTTAAACCATACACAGAATTCATGAAAAATGGGTCAAAGATCTAAATATATAATCTCTTATAAGAAAGCATAGGACTGAATCTTTGTGACCTGGGGTCAGGCAATGGTTTCTTAGATATGACACCAAAAGCAGGAGCAACCAAAGCAAAAAACAGACGGGCTGAACTTCATCAGAGTGAAAAGCTTCCGTGCTTCAGAGGACACCGTCAGAAAGTGAGCAGAATACCCAGACCAGGAGAAAGTCTCTGCCAATCGTGTATCTGATGAGCGATCTGTGTCCAGAACACACAAAGAACACTTATAATTCAACTATAAAAACATATGGTAACACGATTAAAAAAGGAGCACAGGATCTGAACAGACATTTCCCAAAGAAGACATCCAGTGGCCATCAGCGCAGGCCAGATGCTCAACATCACCAGCCATCAGGGAAATGCAGATCAGAACCATGAGATGTCGGAGCAGGAAGTCAAAGACAAGTCTGGTGGAGAGCGCTCAGGAAACGTTTCCCTGGCAGCTGCTGGACAGTCCGGCCCCAGCACAGGGGCAGGGGAAGAGAACATCACTGCTCTCCAAGGGCCCCCCACCCTGAGATGCCCACTTCCACCCAGCCCCCAGAGCCCTCCTCCAGCCCACTGGGGCCCCTGCTACCCCTGGCACCTCCCCCCTCCGCCCCCCGCCTGCTTCCTGCACCTCCACACAGCATGCTTGGTGTTCCTTGCCTAACACACACTTCCCCCATCTCTGCTTGTCTGGCTCGGCCTCAGGGGACACAGCCCCTTGGAGCAGCCTTCCCTGGCTCTGGGGGCTCCATGTCTGCTCATCATTCTGTCCCCGAGCCCTGCATGGCCCATGTCAGTCCCTGAGCTCTGCAATGTCTACATTCGTCCCTGAGCTCTGCTGGGCCCGCCCACAGTCCGGCAGCCTCTTGCTTGGCGTTACTGTCTGCTGTCTGCTAGGCTGCAGCTCCACCAGCGCAGACTTGTGCTCCCTGGGAACAAGCCTGGCACGCAGTGGGTGCTCCATGAATGGGGAATAACTACCACTCACAGGGTCCAGAAGCTCATCATCCAGCTCCACGTTGCTCATCTGTCCAATCCGGAAAAACGTGGAATGGGGCGACTAGAAGCAGAAGAGAAATCACAGGGCTGTGCTGCGACCTAAGAAATCACTTAGCCACAGGGCTGTGCTGCTCTCTGCATGCCCACGCCACCCGGCCTCACCCAAGGACACAGACCCCCAGGTGCCATGAGGGGGACCCCAGCAGGGCCAACGCTGGATCCCCAGGCCTGCCCTCACCACCCACAGCCTGTCATCAAATAGTCCAGCCCCCAGCTCCGAAGCCCAGGCCTTCCCCACCCCCGAGGCCCTGTCCTCCCCTGTTCTGCAGCGCTTCAGAGACTGGAGATGAGACACTTGCCAGCCACCAGAACCCCGGGCTGCAGGACCACACCAGTGTCCTCCCAGGTACCCCACCCCAAGCCTAGAAAATCTAGGTGGTCCATGGCCCCTCCTCCAGGAGTCTTTCTGTCCCCTGCCCCCCAGCTCCCAGTTCTGTGCATCCCCCATCATGAGACTGAGTGGCTCTGCAGGGGGGGACCTGTCACAGGCCTCCAGACACACAGTCAGAAGTGCCTCCTCGCCCAGGGCAGGGGACCCAGGACGCTCCCTCTCTAAAGTAGGGCTGTGCTCCCAGGCCCAGGGGGCAGGTCAACCACAGAGGACAGACAAATCAGGCGCGTGACTTCTCTTATGCACACTGCAGGCCAAGACTAGGGGAAAAAACACAAGTACCAGTTACACGTGCATTTCAGAGAAACAAGTCATGTGTTAGCCTAAGTACGTCTTAAATACCGTGCGGAACACACTTGTATTAAAACATTATTCAGTGCTGGCCTGGTGGCACAGAAGTTAAGTTTGCACGTTCCACTTCGGCGGCCCGGGGCTCGAAGGTTCGGATCCCGGGTGTGGACATGGCACCGCTTGTCAAGCCATGCTGTGGTAGGCGTCCCACATATAAAGTAGAGGAAGATGGGTATGGATGTTAGCTCAGGGCCAGTCTTCCTCAGCAAAAAGAGGAGGATTGGTAGCACATGTTAGCTCAGGGCTAATCTTCCTCACAAAAAAAACCCCAAACCATTATTCACCGTTTCTCTGAAATGCAAATGCAGCTGGGCGCCCTGCATTTTCTCTGGCAGTCCTACACGCAGTGGAGAACCATGCAGCAACGACAGGAACAAACCACTCCTGACAGCATGATAGGCCCGAGGAGCACCAGGCCAGAGAGCTACCGGGATTCCACCACAGGAAGTGGAAGGTCAGGTGGTGGTGGTTACGGGGTGGGGGCTGGGGGAGACAGTAAAAGCGAGCAGCACCAGGGGGCTTTGGGGATGCTGGCCGACTCTGTTGGGGGGAGTCTGAGTCTTCTGGGGCTGCTGTAACCAATTCCCACAGCCTCGGTGGCTTAAAATAGCAAAAATTCGTTCTCTCCCAGCTCTGGAGGCCAGAAGTCCAATTTCAAGGTGTCGGCAGGCAGTGCTCCCTCTCAAAGGTACGAGGAGGCTCCTTCCTGCCTCTCCCAGCTTCTGATGGCATTGGCGATCCTCAGCATTCCCTGGCAACACCATCTCTGCTTCGGTCATCACGCGGCCTCCTCCCTCCGAGTGTGCCTGTGTCCAAATGTCCCTCCCCTGATGAGGACACCAGTCGATGGAGTGAGGGCGCACCCTGCGCCAGCCCGACCTCATCTTAACGTGATCACATCTGCAAAGATCCCATTTCCATACGAGGACCATACACAGGTTCCAGGGTTAGGAGTGGACAGACAGATCTTCTAGGGGGCCACCATCACCCCACAACAGGTGGTAACGAGGGGGTTCATGTTCACATGACAATTGTCAGGCTCCACTCGCATGACTGTGCACTTCTCTCGACATACACATGGTAAACGTCCGCAAAACAGATGATTAATGAGAGAAACACAGCTGTTTCCTCTTTCAAAAACAACTGACAATGCCCCCAACTGCTGAATCCAGTGAGAAAGGCAGGGTGGGGGGCCTAGGAAGGGATCCCAGTTCTTGAGTGCACTCTGATCAGGAAGTGGCCCAGGGCTGGCTGCAGCCCCTGCTCCCCAGACAGGACACTGTGATCAGGAAGGGGCACCAGAAGCAAAGCTGGCCACAGAACACCAAATGCGCTTCCTCGGGGACAGCTCCAAACACGCAGACCGGCCAGGCAGGCAGGGTGCAAAGATGGACACACGCGGCTGAGCAACAGCAAGAGAGTCCAAATGTGAAAGGAAAACGGGAATATTGATTTGGTGTCCGACCTGACGGACAGAGCCCACAGAAAAAGGCAGCCTGGCATTTTATCCTACTCATCACTGATCACGAGAGAAGCTCAACCACATCAGGCAGTCTCCCAATGCACCAAGGCAGCCCAGAGTCGGACCCCAGAAAGCATCTCCTCTGACACCCAAACAGTGTCTGCGAGCCAGGCTGCACCCTGCACATCACCTCAGGAAGAGGCGGGCAGAAAAGGTCTCGAGGGGCAAGCAGTGGTGACAACAGGTCCTCAGCACGTGGCTGGGAAGAGGCCAGGTGAGCACAGCGGTCTGCACTGAGAGAGCACTGTTTTGGACGGCACCCACGGGGAGATGGAGGCTGGGGGTGGGCAGGGCTAAGCTCTGGCCACGCCCCCCCCATGGCTGCCCTCCACCGGGCCCCCACTCACCCCCCTCCAGCACCTTTGTGTATCTTCTTTTTTTTTTCCTGAGGAAGATTGCCTGAGCTAACATCCATTGCCAATCTTCCTCTTTTTTTATTTTGATGTAGGCCCCCACCACAGCATGGCTGCTAACAGAGAAGTGTAGGTCCACTCAGGCCACCAAGTGGAGCCCACCAACCTTAACCACTAGGCCACTGGGGCTGGCCCTCTATCATCTCTTTTCTCAACTTGATGAGCATCTTTTAGGAAATATCTTTTGTGATGAAAAAGCCATTTACTTGCAGTTCAACCACATATTTAGCGTTGTGTCTATTCCTTTCTCTTTTTTTTTTTTTGAGGAAGACTAGCCCTGAGCTAACATCTCCCACCAATCCTTTTATTTTCTTTTGAGGAAGATTAGCCTTGAGCTAAGTACTGCCAATCCTCCTCTTTTTGCTGAGGAAGACTGGCCCTGAGCTAACATCCATGCCCATCTTCCTCTACTTTTATATGTGGGATGCCTACCACAGCATGGCTTTTGCCAAGCGGTGCCATGTCCACACCCGGGATCCAAACCAGTGAAACCCAGGCTGCCGAGAAGCGAAACGTGTGAACTTAACTGCTGTGCCACCGGGCCGGCCCTCAATCCTCCTCTTTTTGCTAAGGAAGACTGGCCCTGAACTAACATCCATGCCAATCTTCCTCTGTTTTATATATGGGTCGCATACCACAGCATGGCTTGACAAGTGGTACATAGGTCTGCGCCTGGGATCCGAACCAGTGAACCCCAGACTGCCAAAGAGGAACATGCAAACTTAACCACTGCGCCACGGGGCCAGCCCCTCCTTTCTTTTTTTAATGCAAGTGAAATTAAATACTAGTTGGTCCTCAAACTACTGATATGCCCAACAGCCCGGATGAAATCTCCAGGGTGGGATGCTGAGTGAAAGCAGTCAATCCCAAAGATCACACACTATACGGTTCCACCAACCCGATATCAACACATCAGACCTGGAGGGATGAGCGCAGACCTGATGAGGGGGTGTGACTACGAGAGGCAGGATGCGGGAAATCCTGGAGGTGATGGACATGCTCTGTGTGTTGACTGCAGCGATGCTCACAAAGATCTATACACGTGACACGACAGCAGAGAACTACACACACACGTGCGTGCACATTATGCCAACATCAGTGCCCAGTTTCAGCACTGTGCTGTTCCATAAGATGGAACCACTGGAAGAAACTGGGGGTGGTACACAGGTCCTCTCTGGACTGTCTTTCAACCTCCTGTACATCCATAACCATTAAAAAAATTTACAACAGTTATACGCAGATGGGACTATGTCAAACTGAAGAACTTTTGTGCATCAAAGAAAACAATTAGAGTGAAGAGGCAACCTACAAAATGGGGGAAGATATTTACAAAGCAAGTATCTGATAAGGGGTTAATATCCAGGATACATAGAGAACTCCTACAACTCAACAGCGAAAAAACAAACCGGCTCAAAAATGGGCAAAGGACTTGAATAAACACCCCTCCAAAGAATACACACAAATGGCATAAAAACACCACTGATCATTAGAGAAATGCAGATCAAAACCACAACCAGACAGCACCTCACACCTGCGAGCACGGTCAGAATCAACAAGTGTCGACGAGGATGTGGAGAAGGTGGAACCCTGTGCACTGTTGGTGGGAATGTAAAATGGTGCAGCTGCCGTGGAACACAGTATGGTGGTTCCTCAAAATATTAAAAATAGAACTACCATACAATCCAGCAATCCCACCTCTGGATACAGACCCAAAGAATTGAAAGTAGGGTCTCGAGGAGCTATTTGTACACCATGTTCACGGCAGCATTATTCACAAATAGCCAAGAGGTGGAAGCAACTCAAGTGTCCACTGATGGATGAATAACAAACATAGCATGGTCTTTCCATACAATGGAATATTATTTGGTCTTAAAAAGGAAGGAAATTCTGCAGTATGCTACAACATGGATGAACCTTGAGGACATCACATAGTAAAAGAAAGAAGCCAGTTGCAAAAAACAAATTCTGTATGATTTCATTTATATGAGGTTCCTAGAGTAGTCAAAATTATAGAGACAAGAAGTAGTGGGGCCAGCCCGGTGGCATAGTGGTTAAGTTCGTGTGCTCTGCTTTGGCAGCCTGGGGTTTGCAGGTTCAGGTCCCAGATGCGGACCTAGCACTGCTCGTCAAGCCACACTGTGGTGGCATCCCACATAAAATAGAGGAAGATTGGCACACATGTACCTCAGGGCCAATCTTCCTCACAAAAAAAAAAAAAAGAAGAAGAAGAAGAAGAAGTAGTAGATGGGTGGTTTCCAGGAGCTAGGGGAGGGGGGATGGGGTGTGAGTGTTTAATGGGGAAAGAGTTTCAGTTTTGCAAGATGCAGACAGTTCTGTGGGTGGATGGTGATGATGGTTGCACAACAATGTAAATGTATGTAACACTGCTGAACCATACGCTTAGAAATGGTTATGATGATAAACTTCATAATAGGTTTTAACCACAATTAAGACAAATTTTAAAGACAACAAAGGCCATTTGCCGTCCCAGTCTGCTGCTCTGCATTTTGACACCTGCCAGGCTCCACGCTCAGCACTGAGGACACAGGGCTGCCGCTGGCAGAGGCTTACAGTGAAAGGGAACAAGCTGCCATGAACGATGCAGCATAA
The DNA here is from genome assembly GCF_021613505.1 of Equus quagga. NCBI lineage: Eukaryota > Metazoa > Chordata > Mammalia > Perissodactyla > Equidae > Equus > Equus quagga. The sequence continues at coordinate 1,341,834 of NC_060273.1, forward strand.
ACTGTGAGAAAGGCTCCCGGGGTGCCGACAGGGACCCAGAGGGAGCAGTCTGCACCAGATCGGATGGACCAGGAGGAGCATTTAGGCTGAGTCTGAGGGCCAAGAAGGAGCAGACCAAGATGTGCAGAGGCAGGCAGACGGCATCGGAATCATCCCGGATGGGAACAGCCCCACTGCAGCCTCTGCCTGGTGGCTTCCCAGGATCCTCTGACGAGGTCTGGGCCCACTCCTGTTCCTCAGCTCCCTGCACTGTCCAGCCGTGCCTATGTCCTCCGCGGCCTCCCCAGACTGTGAGCTTGCTAAGGGCGGTGGCTGTGTCCCACTCACACTGGCCCTGGACAGGTGCTACTGAAGGCATGAGGGAGACAGATTCAAGGAGCCCTCGTGAGGGAGCCAGGACAGCCAGCCTGGATCCTACAAAGTGGGGCTGGGGGTGGGTGCATGGAGAGGGAGGAAGACAGGACGATGAGGACACGGAGGCAGAGGGACTTCTTGGAGGGGCTGCCCCTTGGGCTGGGAGACGCCTAGGAGAAAGACAGGGTGCTCACTTACGTGGAGCAGAGCTCAAGGAGCGGGTGGGGACGACAGATGACCCCCCCACACACGTTCCCTGCAACCCCCTCCCTGGCACTCTCAGATTGTGCTCTATAGCTCTGGGTCACGAGGGCATGACACAGTCCCAAGGGGTAACCCTAGTTCCCAGAGAAGCCAGATCCCCAGAACCGATTCTAAACACTAACCTGAGAGTCCTACCCCACTAGGTGTCTCAGCGGGAGCTTCCTGAAGCCGAGGTCCCTGGAAAGGTCATGCATTTACAAACCCTGCAAACACCGCCCCCCACGCCTCCCCAACCCCTGGGGCATCTGATTCTGGCTCAGATTTCCCTCTATAAGTTCTCAAAACGCTCCACTTCCCACTCACATGACTGTGACCTGCTGGCTGACCTCACCCTCTCCTTGTCCCAGCAGTGGATGGGCAGCAACTCGCTGGGTAACTCACCATCACCCCACACTCGGCCATGATGGGCCCAGAGGCCTGAGAAAGGAAACAGCAACCCACAGGTGGTTCTGAATGGTCCGGTCCTGCCCCTCCACCCTGCCAGGGCTGTGCCTGCTCCCCACTGGGCACTTAGAAGCTCTGCCCCGAGCAGCTACCTCAGGTGCTTGGCAGGCTATGCTCGTGCCACAGTGGGAACGACACCAACTCTGGACGTCCCACAGCTGCAAAGGGCCAGGAGGCAGCCAGGCAAAGCTCTCACATTCAGTTCACCAGAACATTCCCGTAGGGCGGTTGCTGGCCTGGGCCGTCATTTTAGTCCAAAAGGCCCTGGACTGAGAGCAGCTCACAAGCTGCCATCTGCTGGAGTACTAGGTGCCCCCGAGCCTAACCACAAACTCAGCCCACTGGTCACCAAGAAAGCCAGCATCAAGGAAGTCAGTCACTGCCAAGGGAGGTGTACGCGAGTGACGACCCATCCCTTTAGTGCGGCTGTTTCTGACACTGCCTGTGACAAGCCCTGTGCCCACTGCTGCACGCAGACGAACTCTGGCAGGCGAGGACTCTGAGGCACAGGAGGCTGTGGAACGCGTCCTCGCTGGTCCAGAGCGCTGTTCCTGGCACAAATGCCTCGAGTCCCCCTCTTCCCACCCGTTCACACCAGGCAGGCTGAGGACCCTCTAAGACTGAAATCTCCATCTTCCTGCAGCACTCTCCACAAGGTGAAGCCCAATCAAAGCCAGCAGCTGTCCCCTGCAGGTCTGACCCCAGCTCTTCCCCCAACCTCCACGCCCACTCCAATTTACCTTCCAAACTGCTGCAGGGTCCCAAACACACACTCCTTTATCCTTTCCCATCTGTCTGCCTGCCTGAGGCTCTCACACTGTTCAAGACCAGATCCAAAAGAGACCTCTCCTGCCCTCGGGGCCCCTCACACAGTCCTCCTGGAGCACTGGGCCTGTTTCTCCAGGAGCCTGGAGCCAGCAGGAAGGAAGCTGCTTCATGCACCTCTGTGTCCCAGGCAAACCGCAGGCACCTGGGCACACAGTAGGTGCTCAATAAATTATCTTTTTAATTGTTTAAGAGCAACTAATCAGTTGTTATCAAATGCAAACAAACAAAAAAGCTTGCAAAGATTTTTCTGAGAGATCAACAGGCTCTTCCCCAAAAAGCCAACTCCTGTACCTATTTGCAAAGAGAAGTGGGGAACCCTGAGCACGCTCAGTCCTGAGATAAACCCAAACTCAGCCTCAAAGTTTCCAATCTCTTTACCCACCAAGTCTTAAAGCCTGTTTCACACTTCTATGTTGTAGACTTCAGATTACTTTCTTTTAAAAGAGAAAAAACCAACAAACATTCCAAGAAGAAAATAACGAATCAACCACATCCCCACCACCTCAGATGAGCCGCTTCAGAGCACTTCCGTGCAGACACGGAAAGCATTTCAGCAGATTTCACTCCAAGGGCAGACTTCGACGCTCACCCTCTGATCCATTTCCCATGGACCAGGAAACCTAAAGATAAGTTCTAGAGAAACAGCCTGATGATCGTGTCCCTCCTAATCTTTAAACGTTACACAAGTGTTTCAAGGACAAATCTAGAACAGGAGGAGGAAAAGCAAAGAATAATGACAAACCAGAATGAGACCAAGCAATCAACAAAAATAACGCATTCACTCAAAATTAAACAACACGCAGAAATTCATTTAAAGACACATACTGCATTTGCTCAAGCGCTGAGCACATTCCACCCCCTCTGACTTGTGGCAAAGTGGCTGCTACGTGCTCCAAATTCAATTAACTGCTAATGGAAACAGTGCAGACACTTGTCATTCCTAAGGCGGTGGGCAAGTCTGTGCTGATCCCTGTAGAGAAGGGTGGCAGACAGCTTCTGTTACTCTCACTGCAAGGAAAAATTCTACCTCAACTGTTAAAACCTCCTGGGGGTTCAAAATACGACCAAACTGAAATAGTTACCCATGGAATTATCACCATTTTGGGGGTGGGGGGCGAGGTAGACAAAGGTCACCTGAGCAGAACACCATGTGCCTTCCCTTTAAAGCCATTTAGGAGTAAAATAATGAGCTTCATGCCGTCAAGGGCACACTCGACAAAGTGCCAGTCGGCTCATCGGCTCATAAAACACCCAGTGTGATGGCGACCTCGGCCGGCTCCTCAGACCCCGCCTGTCACCGGGCCCGGAGCTTCCCCCCTGGACTCCAGAACCCGGGGCCTAGGGACCAACCCAGCTCTGCCGTCCGCCCAGTGAGACCCGGGGCCCCGTCCCGTCCCGACCCGGCCCGCGGCTCGATTCCCCGCCCGTACGACGGCGAGGATGCGCGCACCGCCCGGCCCGCAACACCGGCCCGGCGCCGGGCCGCCCAGCGACCCAGACCCCCACTCGCTCGGCCGCGGCGAGCCCGGAGCCGGCAGCCGGAGCCTGCGGCGCGGCCCGGGGCGGCCCAGGCCTTTGCGCCCCGCCGTCCCGGCCC
>NC_060273.1:1345720-1410032 GCF_021613505.1 Equus quagga
GCGAGGCCTCAGTTTCCCCGGGGCTCCCCGCGGGCGGCCTCACCTGGCGGACGGCCGCGGGCCCCGCGCCGTTCAGCAGCGGCGTGCCCTCGCCGGCCGGAGCCCCGGGCCGCGCCGCCCTCCGCAGCAGCGGCGCCGCCTCGTCGTCGTCCAGGTCGCGGCCGGACCATGACACCTTCTTGGAGACGTTGGCCATGGCCCGCCGCGCAGGGACCGGCCGGGAAGCGCCGCGGCCGGGTGTTTGCTCTCGTGACCCGCGCCGCGGCCACGTGATCCAGGCGGCCGCCACGTGACCCCAGACGGCGGCCGGGAGGTCGCCAAGAGCGCGGGGCCTTCTGGGAGTTGTAGTCCGACCGCCCAGCGCGGACTCGGGGGTGGCAGCGGGCTCCGCAGCGTCTGTGAACAGAGAGAAGGACGCGCCCTGAGTCTGGTGCTCGCAGGAGTCTCTCCACACACCCGATCTGTCATGACAGGAATGGAAAGAACCCAGGAGTCCACACTGAGACAGGGGTAGCTCGTTGCAGTAGATAATAAATAAGTGGGGAAGCTAGCTAATAAATGTGGAAGGAAGGATAGAGTTAGACACGTCACCGTGTTGCCACCGCCTAGCAACAACTGATTCAGGCAAGAATCATTAACGCAAGCTAAAGCTACTGGGCTAAGGTTTGTTGGGAAACGGAATGTGTCCGCAGTCTCACAGTATCTTCTTCAGATTACTTAGGATGAGGAGGGAAAAGAAATGTGTAAGAAATCTGCTATGAGACATCGCACCCTCCACCTGAACCAGGGACAAGCTTAGCATCCCCCGGGGGCACAGGCTGTGTGAAAAACAAGACAAGAGGCCCAAAACGAGTCATTTACACTAAGCCCCACGTCAGCAAGCTGAGACTTAATACTTAATGACAGTTTCGGCTCTCCCAGGGCTGGAATCTTAAACTAGTCAACCAGGCATGACCTGGTCAGCACTAGGGAGGTCAGCTGCCTGACAGATACTTCCCCTCCCCTAAAGGAAGGGGGACCTTGCCACAACCAATCCGCTTTTTGCTTGTATACCTTCCTTTTCCCGCTCCCCCCTGCCTATAAAGGTCTTTCGTTTTGTACAGCTCCTCACAGCTGCTTTCTGTCTGCTAGATGGGATGCTGCCCAACTCATGAGTCATTGAAAAAAGCCAATAAAATCTTTAAAATTTACTCGGTTGAATTTTGCTTTTTAACAGCTGGCCTCCTCACGGGCCTGCAGACACGTTGCGCTGAGGCCACAACTTCACTCCTGCGGCGTTCCTGCAGAAGGGGCTTCCCGGAGTCCCCTCATAAGGGGAAAAAATCAGATAAACCCAAACTGAGGGACGCTTGCTAAACAGCTAGGCGGCTCTGTTCCGTAGTATCCGCGTTGTGACAGACAAAGAAAGGCCAAGAAACTGCCCTCGATGACGGGAGATTAAAGAAACGGGACAACTGAGGGCTCCTCGTGGCTCTGGGGTCAGTGGGCCAAGTGGTGAAGACCGGATCCACGCTGAGCATCCGGTCGTGGGAGAGGCGCACCATTCAGTCCCCCATGTGATCATGGTCCTGCGGTCGTACTCAAAAAGGTCCTTGTTCTCGGAAAGACGTTCTGAACTCTGTAGGGGAATGGGCTGGGACCTCATGTCTGCAACTTAGTTGCAAATGATTCACTAGCGAATAGTGATTGTAGCCACTCATACGGAGAGAAGACGATGCGGTAAAACAGTCTCACTTGACGAACCTACAATAAATACACATGATACGCAATGTTTTCATCTTGCAACTTTTCTTTTAGATTGGAAACTTTAAAATAAAAAGATTTTAGAAGCTCTTTAGAGGCTCTGAGGCTGAGAAGATAATAGAGCCCCTCCCGGCACATAATTCAAAATAAAACCAAAACTAAAACCAAAATAAGAGGAAGGAAGCCCTACAGGTTTTGAATTTTCCCCACGATTACTGCGCAATGCTTTTTTTTTGGAAATACTGAGAACAACATTCTTTCAAGAAAGGTGTTTTCTCATGAGTGTGACCTGGAGGTGCCCTTTCGAGTGATGGTGACAAGAGCGTGATGACCCCGGTCTGTGGACAAGGGTGTGGCGTGAAGACGGCAGGCGCAGCCCTGAGGAGCAGACAGGGCTTGGACCCGGGCTGGTTTGATGAAGAGAGTGGCCGAGTGGGGTTCATGTGAGGACATGCAGGCAGAAAGCTGAGCACAGAGATGGGAAGTGTGGAGAACAGGCCCTGGGACAAAAGGGTTGTGCTAGGGAGGGCAGGCCATCTCTGTGGCCAGGCAGGTCAGGGCTGGGCCCGAAGGCCATCCCTGTCAGATGGACAGGGGCCTGAACTTGTCCTTCTTCTGGACAAGTGGCTCCGTCAGAGGACGAATGGGCCAGGCCAGGGTGGGCAGGGCGGGGGAAGGGAGAAAACGGCCCAGCTGCCTGTCAGGTCCCAGGTCCCACAGCAGCAGGAGGGCATCTCTGGGTCATTTTGTCCTCCTTCGCCAGAAGTGCAACCGACTCAGGACAAAGGGCGGATTTGAGGCCATTGCTCACAGTTCAAAATGCATGTGTGACTTTGTTGCTAACCCCACGCGGATGGCGGATCACATGAGATGCGTGTTCAGACTTCCCTGCCCCAAGACCTGGACAGGCTTCCCTTGTCCTGCCCGACGGAGCCCAGACTCCTCAGCTGGACAGGCTGGCTCTTCCCAAATTCCCAGCGACCTGAGCTGCCACCAACATGTCTCACTCCCGGCTCCAAGCCCCTGCCCAGGCTCTCCACCCTCCTGGAGGGCCCCCTCCCCAGGAAGCATCCCGAATGCAGCAGCCCACTGCAGGCCACCCCTGCTGAATTCCCATAGCTCTAGGGTCTGCGGCCACGGAGCAGAACACTGCTGTGAGCAGTGGAATGTCCTGGGTGCCCATGGTGTTTGTTATAAGCACCGGAAAGCAGGAGAGGGGTGGGAAATTATGCTCTGCATCATCTTTTTATTCTGCGGATCTGCGTCCCTCGAGAAATACTAACAGAATTACCAGTCTTCCCAAAAGAAAGCTGTCATAGAAGCAAGAGCTCCAGAAAGGCCAGAGGAGCCTGGGAAAGGAAAGACTTGAGAGGGGGCGGCTGTCCCTGAAGACGGATGTGTCCCAGGGAAGAGCAGGGGAAGCAGAAGCCAATGATTCAGGGCCTTCACGTGGCACTTACGGGAGTTCCGTCCTAGAATGCCTCCTCTGACCTTGATGTTTAGACCAGTGGGCGGTGTTGGGGGAGGCTGCTGGGCCTGAGTCTTTGAGCAGAAGGCCTGGAGTTGCTCCCAGCTCTTTAGAGACCTCAGGGACTAATTTTTTTTTTTTTTTGAGGAAGATTAGTCCTGAGCTAACATCTTCTGCCAATCCTCCTCTTTTTGCTGAGGAAGACTGGCCCTGAGCTCACATCCTTGCCCGTCTTCCTCTACTTTATATGTGGGATGCCTACCACAGCATGGTTTGACAAGTGGTGCCATGTCTGCATGCGGGATCCGAACCAGCGAACCCCAGGCCGCCAAAGTGGAATGTGAGCACTTAACCGCTGCACCACCGGGCCGGTCCCCCCAGGGACTAATTTAGAGCACCTCCCTCACCGAGGTGCTGTGCAGGGCTGTGCCTGCCCACCACCTCCTCCTGGTGAAGCCTCTGCAGAGCTGAAACCAGGGTCCCTCGGAGTTCAGCTGGGGCAGGGCCTGGCACTTCTCTAGGTTGTTTCCTCATTTTTACAATGAGTTGGAGCAGGTGAATTCTAAGAACTGGGCCTGTTTCCAAACTCGCTGATTCTGAGCCTCTCCCACTGGTGAAGGGGCTTCCCCACTGACCCCACCACTCCCCACACCACTGCTCTTTTTTCCTATCTGCACCAGTTCACTTTCTCGTTCTGCAGTCTTGGTTCTGGGTCTCCTTTGGGAAGCTCCAATATTTGAGGGGTTAATTTACATCACACTGAAACTTAGAGTAAACCACGCCTGTTCTAATTGGTAATGCTTGTTTTTTTATGTGTGCCACAATTCAGAATTCTGAAAAAAAAAAAAGAAAACTTGTTGAAAAGACAGATGATATTAAGTGTTGGCAGGAATGTGGAGAGATGGGCACCTTCACATGTCGCTGGTGCGAATGTAACATGATGCAGCCCCTTTGGAAACCAGTTTGGTGGTTTCTTTGAAGGTTTAGACATGAATTTACCACATGACTCGGCAATTCTACTCCTAGGTATGCACTCAAGAGAAATAAAAACATATGCAGACACAAGGACTCATGAGAATGCTCATAGCAGCTCTATTCACCATGGGCAAAAACTGGAAACAGCCCAAATCTCCACCAGTGATGAACAGATAAACAAAACGTGGTCCATTCCCACAGAATGCCGTCCAGCCCCACAGAGGAGGGAAACACTGGCACAGGCTGCAAGGGGAACGAACCCGGAAACCATGACGCTGCGTGAAAGAAGCCAGACGCCAGAGACCAGAGTGTATGATTCCATATTTATGTGAAATGTCCAGAACAGGCAAATTCACAGAGACAGAGAGCAGATCAGTGGTTTCCAGGGGCTGGGGGCTGGGGTGGGGACAGGAGTAACCGACAACAGCCATGATTTTTTTGGGGCGGGGCAACGGAAATGTTCTAAAACTGGATTGTGGTGACGGTTGCACAACTTGGTAAATTTACGAAAAGTCTTTGAACTGTTCCCTCACAATGGGTGACTTTACAGGATGTAAATCGCACCCTAGGGCCCTGCCATCGAAGCACTGCCTGCCCATCGTTAACCTCGGAAGAGCTTGCTCCCTTTGCAGGTACCCCCTTCCTGGCAGCTCTGGTAGCTTCACCAGCCCCCACAGGACCTTGAGGAACCCCCAGGGCTACTGGCAAAGGGGGGGCTGTAGTTTTGGGGGCCAGGAAATGGATTCTCTGGTCCTTTTCATGAGAGATGTTGGAACAAGGATCACCCAGAGGGAAACTTGCATAAGCCACCTTGAGAGAGGGCAATGGCAGTGCAAACGCCACCCATCAGTTTCAAGGAAAAGGGAGTTCTCCAGGAAGTAGCCTGAAACCGAAGCAGACCCACGCCCCAGAAGAGAGGCCCTGTGGAGTCCAGGGCCGGGTCGGGCCAACTTGAAATGATGTCATACTACAAAGAGTGGGGACCATAAGAACACCGCAGAGAGGAAAGAAAGCAGTCCTGGGGCCCCCGACTCCAGCTCTGCCTGCCAGCCCTCTCTCTCCCCACCACGTTTCCTTGTCTCCTCCCCCTCAAGGAATTCCCACATCCTATGTTAGAGGGCAGATGTGCCCCACCAGGGTAAGAGGCAGCAGCCTGCCCTTTGCTCCCAGTCTGTGTGGGGGGGTCCTCTATGGTGTATGCAGGGGTCAGAGGTGGCTGAGTATGGCAGACTTGCCCTTCTCATCAGCCCAGAGCATGATCACAGCACCTGTGTGGCCAGACCTCATGGACAGAGCTCTAGGCAGGTGCAGTTTGCCCTCTGCACAAATCCATCTAGCAACGTGGCATTGGCCAGCGTCAGGATGGTGCCTGTCGGGAGCTCCTTCCCAGTGGCAAGGTCTGAGACTTCCCCAGGGACCAGCACCCGGTCCCATATGGCCAGGCCTGCCATGCTCCCCACAAAGGCCTCAGAGCTGTCAAACCTGCCCCCGACGCTGTCTTGCTCCTGGCCCAGCACGAGGGACCCTCCCGGAGGGATCTCGTAGCCCTCTCTGAAGTGGGAGCCAGTGGCCACTAGCCTGCGGTCCACGTGGAGCCAGTACTTGCCCAGAATGGACGTCCAGATGACACATACGTGGTGCCACTGGCCATCCAGCAATGGCTGCAGGGGCAGCTCCCTGAAGGCCGGGTCTCCGATCACGAAGTGAATGGAGCCGGGGACCAGGGAGTCCCGGCCATGCAGCACCAGCTTGTTGTCATTTTCTTCGGTGGCGTACGAGAGGAGGGTGCCCAGGTGGCTGGAGGCTGTGCGGACCCAGCTGCAGACAGACAGGGCCCGCAGGCCTGAGAGGAAGCCGGGGCTGAGGAGGACCACGTTCTCTGTGGAGGCGTTTGGGAAGATGAGCACAGGGCCCACGTTGCAAACTAGAAACAGAGGGGGAGAGTCAGCCCCTGCACCACCAGGCCATCCAGAAGCATCCAGAAACATCCAGGCACTGCCCTTTGCTCCAGGAGGGTGGCTCTAAGACCCCCCAGCTCACCTCCATCGAGCACTAAGTGTGACGGCTCACCTCCTAGCGTCTCATTCCTCCTTGCCACACGATCAGCCCCATCTCACAGGCGGGAAGACCGAGAGCCAGGGCCACCGGTGCCTCACTAGGGAGTGAGCTCACCGCCAGGGGAGCCTCTGTGTCTGTTTCCTGTGGCTGTTGTAACAAATTCCCACGAACTTAATGGCTCAAAACAACACACATTTAGTATCTCATGGTTCTGGAGGTCAGAAGCCCAGATGGGTCTCCCTGGACTAAAATCACGTGTCTGCAGGGCTGGTTCCTTCTGGAGGCTCCAGGGAGAAGTCTTCTCTTGCTTCTAGAAGTGCCTGCACTCCGTGGCTCATAGCCCTTCCTCTGGCTTCCCCATGCATCCCTCAAACCTCTGCTCCCATCATCGCATCTCCCTCTCTGAGCCCGACCCTCCTGCCTCCCTCTTAGAAGGACCCCTCTGATGACAGTGGGTCCACAGGATAATCCAGCATCGTCACCCATCTCAAAATCCCTAATCACACCTGCAAAGTCCCCTTGCTGTGTGAGGGGACATGCCCATAGGGTGCTGAAAGCAGGATGTGGACATCTTTGGGGCCATCGTCCTGCTGACCAGACTTCCTGCCAGGTCTGCCCAACAGCAGGGTCTGCGGGGCCAGGGTGGGCTTGTGGCTGCTGCGCCCGGCCTGAGGTTCTGATGAGCAGGTGGGGCAGCGCCTGGGAATCTGCATTTCTAGCCAACAAGCTGATTGGGTTCAAGGATGGAGGGCGTTCTGTGGCCAGACCCCAACTCCCCTCTCCACCTCGGGGGACCCTGTCATCATCTAGGGCAGTGGTCCTCAACTGGAGGGGACCGTATCCCCCAGGGACATCTAGCAATGTCTGCAGACAGTTTTGGTTGTCAGAACTTTGGGGGCCCAAAACTACAGCCCCTCCCTTTCCTGGGAGCCCTGGTGGTTCCCTCAGCATCAGTCAGTCGGTCCCATCTTGCCAGTGAGCCCACTAGATCCACCTGGATGGAGTTAAATCCTGCTTCACATTAACAGGGCCCCAGGGCTGCTAAGCCAGACAGAGGGAGCAACTTAGTGAAAAATAAAAGCTAAAGATGAACTGGCATTTAGTGGATGGAGGCTGGGGATGCCACTAAACACCCTCCAGTGCCTGGGGCAGCCCCTACAATAATGATCACCCCGCCCTAGTGTCAGCAGTGTTGCGGTCGAGAAACCTGACCTGGGAGATCAGAAATAGCAAGGCAGAGGCTGCTTTGCAAAAGGCCTGGGGGCCCCCACTGGTGGGCACGAGCCCCGCGGTGGTGCTGGCTGAGGCCGGGGCCCTGCAAGGAGAGCTCATGCTGGCTGTGGTTGAGGATGTCGGTTGGACCTTGCCGGCCCTAATGAGGGTAATTCTCAAGTCTGAGCGGGCATTTACTGCCCACATGTGCGCGCATTTGCTTCTACTGCCCAGGCTGTTGGGTGGCCTGACCTGCTGGTGACCTGGATGGTCCCCATCTTCTGAGGCAGGGTCTACGGGGCGTGAAGCCAGCCTCCCCTCCACACAGCCCTGGGGAGAAGGCTTTTTAGAGGGGACTGGAGGCCCAAGGAGGCACGAGAGGGAAGAGTGGAGATGGGTGAGGAAGGGCAGGCCCATGGTACTTACTCTCTCCCGGTCTCTCAGGGGGCCATGCCCGCTGGCTGCCTGGGCCTGGCGGCTCTCGCATCCCTGGGAGATGGCCAGCGAAGTCCTGAGGTGGATCCCTGGGCTCAGGTGAAGCTCGGAGCGCCTGCCTGCCCCACTGTGGCTTTGGGGAGCTTGGGCTTGGTGGCCCAGGCTGAGCCGGCAGCCGGGCTGGGGTCGGCCCTGGAGCAGTGGTGCCAAGATCAGTCACCTGCAGCTGCCCCTCGAGAGCGGCCAGCCTGGCGCCCTGGCTCTGGACGAGGGGCATCAGGCGAGCCAGCATGTCCCGCAGGGCTTGCACGTCCAGGGCCAGGCTTGAGAGGGCAGCCCTCTGTGCCTCCTGCTCCTTCCTCTCCCGGCTGCGCTGCTTGCTACCCTCGCTCAGGGCTGCGCCCAAGGCCAGCAGCCTGGAGTCCACCTTCCGGCTTCTGCGCTGCGTCTTCCGCATCCAGGTCTTGAGGTGGCCCAGGTCACCCTGCACGGTGGCCTGTGACTGGTTGACAGCCAGAGCCACGGCCTGGCTCTCCCGGGCCAGGCTCTGGAACCGGGCATCGATGTTGTACGACAGGTTGTAGTTGCTGGCGATACGCTGCAGGTGTGTTAAGGTCACGTCTTGGAACCTCCGAAACTGCAGAGAGGACCCACAGCTGTCAAGGGGGCCGCAGGCTGGGGAGGGGCCAAGTGCCAGCCTTCCCCGCTCACACTGCTGTGGTACCCACCGCGCACCCGGCAGAGATGCGCGCTGATTCGATCCTTGAGACAACATGGACTCCTGTGAGCAGCCCCATTACAGCTGAGCCGGAGAGGCAGGTGAGTAACGGAAGGCCACTCAGCTGCAGCATGTGAGGTGAGGGCTCCCGGCCCACAGCCCGGCTCCCATCCCTCCCTATCGCCCCATGCTCTTCACCCCTGTGACCCTCAAGGTCCTACCTGTGAGTGGACATGTGGCAGGATGGGCTTCGTGAGTGGTTTGTGGGGGTCAAAGTGGGGAGTGCTTGATGCTGGCCTGACACATATGGGTCACTCAGAACCGGCTACAGACCCACACAGGAATCTCTGCTCCACAATGGACCTGAGACCTCAGGCCCCCAAGCCCAGCACCACCGCCTCACCCTCCCCACAACCCCGGCACCCCAGTAGCTGCCCCCGTGGGCTCTTCCCAGTCCCCATTCCCCCCTCTGACTCCCTCCGGATCCTCACATGTCAGTTGGCTTGTCTTCAGAGCAGAGCCCAGCAAGCCTTTTTGGCTGGTCTCCAATTATAGGTGACAACAACACCAGCTAATAGAAGGAACTACAAACTCCAGGTTTGTAGCCGACGCTTACTACTCCATTTCCGTAACATCTGTCCTTTGTCTGTTGTCAATTTGAAACAATCAATTGCTCCAAGTGGTGGGTGCACTGACCTGCTCCTCCAGTCGACGGAGCTTCTCAAAAAACGGTTTTCTGTGTCTTGCAGGGCCGGCTTCCTGCAACAGAGCCCCATGCAGATATACGGGCACCAAAATAAAGAAGAAAGACAGCATCTCCCTCCCCAGGCGGCCCATTCTGAGACGGCCAGCAGCAGGAGTCCCCTGACCACAGGAGAAGACCGTCTGCTCGGTGCTCCTGCCTCGCCCCTCACTCCTCCCGGCTTCCAGGGGAGCCGTTTTCCTTCTTGACTCTGGCTGGGAGTCAGGTACTTTCTGCCACCTTAATGAAGGCATTTGCCTGCAAGCCAACAGGGTCTGGAGAGTTGGAGCTTTCCAAGGACACAAGCTTAAAACAGATGCAGTTTCTTTGGAAGATAATTCTACTGGGTGCAGGCCCTGGTCCAGCTGGCTCAGAGGCGGATGGAGGTGATTGCTTTAGCAGGAGCACACAGACTCATATTCCCACCAGAAAGAAGCCGAAGCAGGGCAGGGAAGCAGCTGGCGCCAGGGAGCCCCTGGAGCCCAGTCTGCAGCGGGGCCCAGCGTCCCGGCCATGTGCAACGGAGCCTGTGAGGCCCGTCTCTCTCCCTTGGATAAGGCACAGGAAATGGAAGTGGGAGTCAAGTTAATCTATTTTTGGGTACAGGTTGTGTAGTGGGCTGAATGGTGGCCCCCCCAAAAGGTGGGTCCAAGTCCTCACTCTGGTACCTGGAGAATGGGACCTTTGTTGGATAAAGGGTCTGTGCAGATGTAATTAGGGATACAGAGATGCGATCATCCTGGATTATCTGGGTGGGCCCTAAATCCAATGACTGGTGTCCTTCTAAGAGACAGAAGAGGGGCCAGCCCAGTGGCGCAGCAGTTAAGTGCGCACCTTCCACTTCAGCGGCCCAGAGTTCACTGGTTCGGATCCCGGGTGCAGACATGGCACTGCATGGCACACCATGCTGTGGCAGGCATCCCACATATAAAGTAGAGGAAGATGGGCCTGGATGTTAGCTTAGGGCCCGTCTTCCTCAGCAAAAAGAGGAGGATTGGCAGAAGATGTTAGCTCAGGACTAATCTTCCTCAAAAAAAAAAAAAAAAAGCGAGACAGAAGAGGAGAAGGCACACACAGGGAGAAGGCCATGTGAAGATAGAGGCAGAGATGGAGGTGATGCTGCCACAAGGAACACCAGAAGCTGGACGAGGCAGGAAGGCTCCTTCCCTGGAGCCTTCAGATGGAATGTGGCCTGGTGACACCTTGATCTCTGACTTTTGGCCTCCAGAACTGCGAGAGCACGAACTTCTGTTGTTTTAAGCTCCCCCATTTGTGGTCATTGTTTACAACAGGTTGTTGACATACTCCCTGACGCTCAGGGTCTCCCTATAGGGAGAGGCGGGGACCTCGTCCTAGTCCAGCTATATGAACAGCTGTGACTTAGTGAGGGGAGCAGGATAAAACCATGATCAAGGCCAAAACTCGCAGTTAAATATGGTGGCTGTGCACAGAGGCAGGCTCCGGTCTCTCCTCAGGTGCCACTTTGATGCTTGAAGGAACAAATGCTGAAGGAGCCACAGGGCCTGGGAGAACGGGCTGGAGACAGCAGCAGGTGAAGAGTCCAACACGTCTTTGGAGAATGAGAGGTCAGGGCACCTGGTAACTGAGCTGGCAGAGCAGAGAGAGACCCGAGGGGCAGGGAGTGTGTCAGTGTCCTGGGGCTGCTGTAACCAGTGACCACGGGCTTAAAACAGTGCTCCATCTGAAGGCTCCAGGGAGGAGCCTTCCTGCCTCGTCCACCTTCTGGTGTTCCTTGTGGCAGCATCGCCCTCATCTCTGCCTCCGTCCTCACACGGCCTTCTCCCTGTGTTGGTCCTCTCTGTCCCTTGCAAGGATACCAGTCATGGGATTTAGGGCCCACCCGGATAATCCAGGACGACCTTGAGATGTAACTTAATTACATCCGCAAAGACCCTTCTTCCAACGAGCTCCCGTTCCTAGGTATGGGCTCAGGACTTGGACCTATCCTTTTGGGGGCCACCATTCGCCCACCACAGGGCAGTTTGAGAGCGATGTTGGGAGGCTAGGGCGAGGCACAGGCTGGCGTGAAGGGAATCATGGTAAGTCTGGATCCAGAGCTGCTGGACCCTCGGCTCCTCCCTGACCTCCCGCAGGTGGGCGACTGCTCCCGTGCACCAGCCCGGCTGCAGCACCTGCTCAGCTAGTCTCTGGAGCCGCAGCTGTTGTGCCCTTGACATGTGGCCCGTCTGAACGGAGGTCCACTGTAGGTGTTAACTACACACTGGATTCAAGACTTAGTACAAAAAAGAAATGGAAAAGATCTCATTAATCGTCATATTTTATATATGACTACATGCTAAAATGGTAACATTTTGGATAGATTGAGTTAAATAAATTATTAAAGTTAACTTCACCTGTTCCTTTTTACTTTTTCAGTATGACCACTAGAAAATTAAATTAAAAAAATTAAATATGGGACTCACATCATATTTTGCTTGGATAGTTTTGCCCCAGAGAAAGACTCTGGGGGCACAGTCCCCAGGCACGGAGATAGCTCATTTTCCTTTAAATCTCTCTCTCTCTTTTTTTTTTTTGAGGAAGATTAGCCCTGAGCTAACATCTGCTGCCAATCCTCCTCATTTTTACTGAGGAAGACTGGCCCTGAGCTCACATCCATGCCCATCTTTGTCTACTTTACATGTGGGACGCCGGCCATAGCATGGCTTGCCAAGTGGTGCCATGTCCACACCCGGGATCCAAACCAGTGAACCCTGGGCCGCTGAAGCAGAACGTGTGCACTTAACTGCTGTGCCGCTGGGCCGGCCCCTAAATCTCTTTCACCATCAGTTCTTTTCCTTTTTTTTTTTTTTAAGAATTTTAGTGAAAGTTATACAAATAAAATTCACTCATTTTAAGCATAACACTAATAATAAGGTATTGAAATAAATGTCTACATATTGAATTGTGGGACTCTGAAGGTTCCACCAGCTTCCAGAAAGCCCCCTGTGCGCGTAGAGAGCCCCCGTCAGTTACTGTCTCACGCTTAATACGCGAGCTCAGCCAGGGATCACTAGACACTCAGAGGCTTCTGACAGGACGGGTAGAATTCTGCCGAAACAGAGATGGAACCCCAAAGACCATGCAGGGGGCCAAGGAAAAGCCGCAAAGCGTCTAATTTACGCCCTCAGAAAGACAAGAAGGCAAGAAATGGAGACCACGAAAACAGGATTAATCAGAACGGGAGAAGTTGCTCTTGGAAACGAAAACTATGATTTTCCAAATAAAAAAACAAAACAGAAAAGCTGAAAGGCGAAGTTGAAGTAATTGCCCAGAAAGTAGGGCAAAAAGACAAGACGTGGAAAAGAGAGAAAACCTAACAGTTGAAATCAATCCAACGAAAAGAAATGGTAGCAAGTGAGACTAAAGAAAACAGGGTGGAAGAGATTATCAGGAAGATAATCCAGGAAGGTGTCACAGACAAGGGCCTCCACCATTTTCAGGACCATGTGCCAGAGAGCACCCAGTCAAGGAACTGATGGCTGACCCCAAGGCTCATCTCATCAAGTGCCAGAACAACACCAACGAGGAAAAGATCCTAAAACCGTCCAGAGAGATAGAGGCTGCCCCCGTGGCCGAGTGGTTAAGTTTGTGCACTCTGCTTGGGCAGCCCAGCTTTGCCAGTTTGGATCCTGCATGCAGACCTACACACCCTCATCAGCCGTGCTGTGGTGGCGCCCCACACGGAAGAACTAGAAGGACTTACAACTAGGATATACAACTATGCGCTGGGGCTTTGGGGAGAGAACAACAAAAAAAGAGGAAGATTGGCAACACATGTTAGCTCAGGGCCAATCTTCCTCTAAAAGAAAGAAACAAACAAAGAAAGAAAGAAACAAAGAAAAGAAAAAGGAAGAACACAGGAAAAAAGTGTCCAGAGAGAAAAAACCTGGTCACATGGGTAGGACTGAGCCTTCCCCAGAGAACTGGTGGCCACCTCAGCAGCAATGCTGGCTGCCAAAGACAGAGGAGAAAATCTTAACATTTTTGAGCGAGAATGATCTTCATTAAAATTGTGCATCTTAGCTCAAATGGGAATCAAACTGGAGCAAAGAATAAAGGCATTTTTCAGATATGCAAAGGCTTAAGAAATTTATTTTCCATGCACCATTTCTTGAGAAGTTACTTGATGACAGGCTTTGGGAAAATATGGGACTAAGGGAGGAAGGCAGCAGCTGTAGGAATTGGAGAGTGAGGGCTCCAATCCAGAAGCCCACTGGGAGGAATTCCCAGAGTCCCAGGAAGGCATCATCTCGGACTCCGCGCTCCCTGTCACACCCCCGTGCAATCTCTCAGCCCTACTCCACGGAAATCTCCCAGGTCAGCCCTTCTCACCACCTGGCCCACACCTGTCCTTACACCAGGGTCCCGGGGGCTCCCTGCATCCGCGGTTGCCCCCTACCGTCCATCCTCCTAACTACACCCAGGGTGGACTTTTAAAACGAGACTGCCCTCGGTCACTCATTTTTCACTCTGCCTAATATTTCCATTTGCCGTCTGACATATTGTGCATATACTTTATTTGCCTCCCTGATGTGTGAGCAGAGGCTTTATCTGCTTCATTCTCCGCCCTGGAAGAGCGCTTGCAGCACGCAGCAGGCAGTTATTTAATGTATGTTGAATGAATAAATGTTTCCCCACAATGACCGCCCAGGTTGAAAGGAATCTCCTTGTGAGGTCTTTCCAGATCACTCCCCAACGCTGCCAACAGGACGTTCTGCCAAGCAGGAAGTTTCCATATCTGCGCTGTGCATTATGGCAGCCACGAGCCGCAGGAAGCTATCGAGTTCTTGAAAAGAGGCGAGCGCGACCAAGGAACGAATCGTTCCTTTCATTTGATTTCAGCTGATTTACGGAGCCACCTGTGGCGGGTGGTCACCGTGTTGAACGGTGCAGCTCCTATTCCAGGACGCTGTTTCACTGACACCGCCGCATTCATCAATGCCCGACATCACCAGAGTTGCTACTTCTTCCTTGTGGGTGGTGCGTTTCCCTGCAAAGGTCTTGGCTTGGGGAGAGCCGCGCCTCGCCCGGGGATGAGGAGCAAGGCGGGACACGCGCTCGGCGCTCAGCAGGTATGGCGGGGGTGCGCACGCGGGGCGCTCGGGAAACGATGGATCTCGGGAGCCTAGGGAGAGCTGGAGAGACCCCTCGGAGGGAGATGCGACGCGGGGGCAGACGGAACGCGGGCGAGGGCCCGCGCGCAGGTACCGGCTCCCGGCCACATTGGGGGACGCGCCCCCGCCCCCGGGTAACCACGCCCCCGCCGGGCTCCGCCCCCATGCGCAGGCGCTGGCGCAGATGCGGCCCCGCCCCGAGCCTCTTCCGGTTCCCGGGCTTCACGGCAGATTCGTCACATCGGCGGGCCGGGACCGGCCCCACAGGCTCTAAAAAATTCAGCGGCAGCTCTTCCCGGGCCCAGGGAGCTTGTGCTACGCGGCTGCGCGCTGGGCCGCGAACAGAGCACGGAGCTGGCCTCGGCGGCCGTGGCGAATCGGCGGGGCCTGAGCGCGCCGCGGCGACTCCGGGGACCGAGTAGGCGCGCGCCTTCCCGAGACCCCTGCCCGCCGCCGAGACCCCTGTCGGCCCCGAGGGCCCTGTCGGCTCCCGCCCGCCCCGAAAGCCTCTTCCCGCCGCACCACGAGGTGGGCTGCGGGCGCACGCTGGGGCGGGACGGGGACAGGCTGCACGCCGCGCGCGGAGCGCACGTTGACGGGCTGGGCGCGGAGGCCCCAGGCTCGTGGGGACTCGTCTTGGGCCCTGAGGCAGCCGTATCTAGTGGCTGAGTGGTCTGGTGACACACAGGTCCCTACTTAATGGTACTGTCCTGCAGGGGCGCCCCACCCCTAGTAAATACCACCTCCAGATGGGCTTGGTTCCTGGGAAGGAAGGCAGCTTGGCAAGGTGGACCGCATGGATGCTGCAGGGCGTTGGGGGTGCTGACGGGTCCTTCCAGACCGGGGTCTCCCGACCTGGCGCTGTTGACATTTGGGTTTGGATAGTCCTCTGCTGTGGGGGCTGTCTTGCGCATATGGGAGTTGACCAGCACCCCTGGCCTCTACCACCCACCTAGCCACCAGTAGCACCCCCAGTTGTGACAACCAAAGATGTCTCCAGACACTGGCACGTGCGCCTGGGGCACGGTTGCCCTACTGTAGAGGATACCACGGAGGGCCTCAGGCCGTGAAATGGGCTCTTGGTGAAAACAATGACAGATGCTGGAGGGGGAGGATACTGCTGGGTGACAGCGGGGGTGAGGAGGAATGGGATCCCTAGGAAGCCAAATACTGGGGGCCAGAGAGTGGGGTTTCTGAGACTACGTGGAAAATACTTCCTTATCCGAGACTGAGTCCGTGTGGCTGCAGACAGCTCCTCTGACTTCTCGTGTGCCTTTCCTGTGAGCTCCAGGATGGACCCAGCGCTCTCTGCGGTCCGGCTCAGCGTCCGGGAAGCCGTGCACACCCTTTCATCTGAGGATGGCGGCCGAATCTTCTCCACCCTGGGGTCCCTGAAGCGGTATCTTGGCCAGACAGAGAACCCAGCCCTCCCTGGGGAGCAGGAGGAGTTTGCCAGGGTCCACTTTTCCGCCTTTCTCAGATGTCTTGTCAGCAAGCTGAGCCCGGACTGGCTGGAGCTGCTCCCCGATGGCCAGTTGGAGGAGCTATGGGCCAGCTTCTTCCTAGAGGGCCCGGCCGACCAGGCCTTCCTGGTGCTGATGGAGTCCATCGAGGGCACTGCCGGGTGAGTGGGGCTGGGTCTGATTATGGGGTCGCTTGTAACGTCCCAAGCATAAGTGTGCCCTGAGGATTGCGAACCAACAAGTTTTCCAAATTCTGTGAGAATTTAGCATCCTGAAAGGCGAGAGAGTAGAATCTGCCCACGGCAGAGTGCCTGAGAATTAAAAGCAGTTTGTGTTCATCTCTCCAATTGGAGGGCCTTTGCTCTCTGTCCTGCCTTGGAGGGGAAGGGGAGGGAAGGAGCATTCGGATCTGGCCGGTGAGGCAGTGGCTTAGCTCCAGACGTCGTTGACACCGGTCCGCAGTGGACGTCACCATCCTCCTGGGGCCCTTTCCTTCCCTCTGGCTCCCAGCTCTGCAGTGCGGACCCCCAGGTACTGCAGCACAGTCACAGGGACTTCTTGCTCCAGATTCAGCATCGGAGCACACGACAGTCCGTGTGGGGATGGCGTGTCGTGGTGAAGCTGGGTTTTCAGTGGTTGCTGTGATAAAGAGCAAGCACCGCGTGAAAATCGGTGTGGGGCAGGAGAGGAGGGTGGTGGTGTCTGGTGTGATCCCAAGGTGGGGAAGCCGCCCTGGGCCCAGCAGGCGCTCACGTCCCACTAGTAATTGTGGCTCTTTAGCAGTGGGATTTAAATACTTTTTCTTTCCATGTGTGTGCAGGACACAAGTGCCGAATAAGTTGTTGGGATTACCTGTTTAATGATGACTGTCGTTACTCCTTTTGGCTGGGGGCGCCGAGGAGGAGGGGATTTGGGGCTGTGCCCGTCACACATGCTCTTGGTTCAGCCCGAGCTTCCGTCTGATGAAAATGGCGCAGCTGCTGGCCAGGTTCCTGAGTGCAGGCAGGATGGCGGCCGTGCTGGAGGGTCAGTGTTGGCAGCACATGGAGTCGGCCTCGCCCCTGCTCCAGGAGACGCTCCTCATCAGGGTGGTGACCCTGCCTGATCGGCTGGGCAACCGTCTGCAGCGGGAGAGCCTGGCCGTGTTCTTGCCCCAGAACTACTTCCCTCTGCTCGGCGAGGAGATTGTGCGGGTGCTGCAGGCTGTTGTGGACTCTCTCCGAGGTAGGGCCCCTCTGCGGCGTCCATCCTGAACCATCTCCTGGGGCCACCATCCCCTCCTCCTTCTCTGACCTCTCCTGGTGGGGACTTTGGAGTCTCTGGGCCCTGCAGTCGGCGGGTCAGACGTTGTCTCCTGTTGGGGGCAGTAGTGACCCCCACCCTGAAGTTTCACTCACTTCTCGGCTGTGGCCCTTGGAGGTGAGCTGCCCTTGATGCCTTCTGCTCTTGGTCGGCATGCGGTGAAGCTGTCCAGATGGGGCTGCTCCCCACCTGGCCCCTCGCTCAGTGCAAGAAAGGGTCTTACTGGGCCGTTGGTGGGATTTGGCTTCTCCCTGTGGGCTGGGGTCTGCCTCAGCTGTCTGGCACTGGTCATCTTGGGCGCCTGGTGTCAGGAGAGCAACGTGGAGGAGCTCCTTCTCTGGCTTCTGGAGCGGCTGCTGTGGGCCGGCTCTGAGGGGCTTCCTGCGCTTGGTGGCACAGTGGGGGCGGCTTCTTGCTCACCCTCTCCTTAATCACAAAGTCTTTGGGGCATCAGCAACGTGGCTGCCCCACCTGTAAGTTTCAGGAAGTCGGGGCCGAGGGAGCCCCCTGCGCCTGGGCGTCAGGTGGAGGAGCTTTGCCTCCCCTGCGGTGTGGCCCTGCCCTCTCCGCGGCCCCGCTTTGTGTCTGAGAGATGCCCCAGCTCGGTGTATAGCCTGGAGGAGGCTGACCCCAGCCCAAGCCCTCATCCCGCCCGGATCCTTGCACTGACCGCCCAGGTGCCCCTCTGGTCTTTTCCAGCAGAGCAGCTGGGGATGCTGTTGACAGAGAAGCCACGCCTGTGCTCTCTGCTCAGAACCCTCTGGCAGCTCCCGCCTCCCCCAGCTCCAGGCAAGCCCGTGCCGCCATCCTGCTCTCCGGCTCACTCAGCTTCTGTCACATGTTCATGCAAGTGTCACTTTTCAGGGACGCCTTCCCGGTCCCCCGGTGGAAGGCCCACGCTCCTTGTCTCCACCCCGCCCTTCTTTCCGCGGAACCAGCCTCCTGTAAGGAGCTGAGGCGCAGACTGGGCTGTGCGCGCCCGGGGGTGCTTGTCTGCTCCTTGCACAGTGGGTCCTCCTACTCAGGGTCATGATTGTTCCATGCTTTTTGAGAGAAATGCACTTAACAGTGGTGGCCGTGGGCCTGTTAGCTGCGCCAAGTCACGCCGGTGGCGGGCTGTGCTCCTGTCCGCCTCTGGTTTAAGGCAAGTGCGTGCCCCTCTGATACAGAGAGCCCGCCACCTGCCCTTCTCTTTGGGTCTCCTGGGGGACCTGGGACTGGTGGCGGAAGCTGTGGTTTCACCAGGGTTCCTGCCGGGAGGAGTGGAGCTCGCAGGAAGCCTCATGGCAGAGGGCTGCCCGGGAGCCTGGCGGGCGGGCGGCCAGAGTGCGGCATCGAGTCCCCCCCGCCTGCCCCGCCTGCTCTTCTGCCCGTAGTTGGGCTTTTCACGGAGGGTGAGGGGACAGGTGGGAGGTCTGTGCTGCTCTGGGTGGGTGCGGTCCCCCTCGTGTCCACACCACCCTCTGCTGTCTGCTGTCTTGTGCTGCCTGAGGCCCTTCACGCATGTTGCCTTGTGGAGTCCCCGTGAGCGCCCGTCACTGTCGTGGGTGAGGGAGCCGTGGCGAGGTGAGGCATGCGCCTGCATCCGTCCCGCCCTGGGGTACAAAGTGGGCCGGGCTGCCCAGCCCCGCTGCTCCATGCTGGGAGGTGCCGCAGGATGTTCTGGGTGTGTCTAGAGCACAGCTGCTTCAGCCTGGGCGGTGGCGTTCCGTCTCTGCAGGATCTCACACACACACTGCGTTTCCCTCTGCGCGTGGGTGCTGTCCATCTTCTGGTTGGTTCCATCATCCTGGCTCTTCTGGTGCCCCATCTTCTCCTTGTGCCAATGTCCTCGACTCCTCCCTGTGGGCAGCTCCAAGCTCCCACCTGCCCCTCGCAGCTGACCACCTCGGCCAGGCCCCCTCGTGCCTTCTTCTTCCCGGTGCTACCATGCTCATCTCTGCTTCAGAGATCGTTGTGGTTAAGCGAGTGAATACGTGTAAAGCTTTTTAAATGGTTATTATTATTGGCTCTTTAAGTTAGAAACAGTCCTATTGAGATGTTGGTTGGAATTCGATTGACTGAATTGGCATTTTTACAACTCGGAGTCCGCCTGCGCAGGAACAAGGTCCGTCTTCACTGAGTCAGGTGTTCTGTGATGGCCTGACTGCTGCCCTCTTTTAAAATCGCGTTTTCCCTCCTGTCCCAGGTGGCCTGGACTGCTCTGTCTCCTTCGTGTCTCAGGTCCTCGGGAAAGCCTGTGTCCACGGGAGGCAGAGTGAGTGTGTCCTGTCTGGGGAGGAGCTGCAGCACGTCCTGGTCCTCTCCCTGCCCCTCCTGTGGGCCGTCCCGGGAGGGGGCGGGGCACGGTTGGGGAGGGTGAGAGAATCTCTGTGAGGCCTGGCCCTGGGTGGGCTGGTGTCGGCTGTCCTGGACCCCTGGGCAGGCGCTTGGCTGTGCGACTGGTGGGCCTGTGGGCTGCAGACACTGGATGCCCCACAGCCCCAGGCTCAGGGCCTCCATGTGCTTCCCCGCAGAGGAGATCCTGGGCGTGCTGGTGCCCCGGCTGACGGCGCTCACCCAGGGTAGCTGTCTCTGGCAGCGGGTCTGCTGGCGCCTGGTGGAGCGCGTGCCCGACCGGGCCATGGAGGCCGTGCTGACGGGGCTCGTGGAGGCTGCCCCGGGGTAAGAAGCCAGGTGCCCCCCGCTGTAGATGCTTCTCTCCCAGGAGGGCAGAGGGGGATCTGGATGATCTCACCTGCCATTCCTCCGTCTGTATGTAGTCATTGCTCTCGGGCCATGGGCAGTGGTCCCTCCATCTGGTGGCTGGGCCTTTCTTAGAGTCACTGTTTGAGGCTGGCCGTTAGCTATGCCAGTGCACATCTGTCAGGGGCCCCCCAACCTGCTCCTGGAACCTCCACGTGTCGTCCTCACCTGGCTGGATCAAGACTAATGCTGCAGTCCCCTCTGCTGAGGCCCACGGCGTAGCCGTGTCCCACCTGCTTGGGGCCTGCCCTCCCTGTGCTTTCACAGTAGCCACTGTCCCCATCAGCATGGCCCCCATGCCTCAGGTCCATGCACGGACACTGAGGCCGTCTCCATGGCCCTTTCACCCTCCACAGGGTTGTGACAGGTCTCCTTTGTACACGCCTTTGTGTGCGTGCGCATGCCCATCTGTAGGCTGCATTCCCAGACACAGGTGCTGGGTCTTTGAACTGTCGTCGACAGTGCCTTCAGACCATCTCCCCGGCGGGCATGTTCGTGCCTGTTTCTCTGCCAGAAACACTTTCTCCTGGTGTGTCTGCGTTTCTTGGGCTCTGGGTGCAGCCGGTGTGTGAAGGCATCTGTGTTTCTCTCTGTGAACTGTCGGATCATGTGTTTCACTTGCTTGTATGCTGGGCTTCTGGCCCTCGTGTACCTGCGAAAGCTGTGTGCGGCGGGGGGGGGGCCCTCCCCGCACCGCCATGCGCTGCAGGTCTCTTCAGGGTCACCACTGAGGCTTCAGGCTCCTCTGTCCCCCCGTGTCGTGCTCCCTGCTCCTAGGTTGTAGGTTGGTTTGCGTGGGTTTTCCTTCTCTGCTTTTTCAGTGTTCTTACTCTTTTTTTCCTGTCTTTTAATCTTCATGTCTCTGAACAAATAGAATTTTGGAAAGGAGGGAGGGAGAATTGCAGCCTCCCCTCTCTGCAGGCTGGCTTCAGGGTTTGTCGGGCTCTCACTCACTGACGGAAGCAGGGGTCTTAGTCTAGATCAGGGGTCTGCAAACTATGGCCTTAGAGCCAAACCCGGCCTGCCCTGTGTTTCTATAAATAAAGTTTTATCAGCACACAGCCATGCTCATTCATATACATATCTGCCGGTGGCTGCTTCTGGTACAGCAGCTCTATAGAGCCTGATGGCCCATAACCCTAGAATGTTCGCTCTCTGGCCCTTCACAGAAAAGGCCTGGCTACCTCGCTCTGGATGAAGCATCTAACCCTGACTCAGTCAGAGCAGGGAAGGGACGTCCTCTTGCGTTGAGATGCTGGACTCTCCGTGGTTTCCACATTTATCGGGAGGAGCGAGAATCAGGACCCACTCAGAGCTGAAGTACTTGCCTGGGCTCCCTGGTGGTTAGCGCAGATCCCAGGGTCCAGCCCAGATCTGTTGGGATCTGGGGTTCATGCCCCTCCCGCCCCCAACTGCCTTGCAGGCCTGAAGTCCTCTCTCGACTGTTGGGGAACCTGGTGATGAACAGCAGGAAGGCCCAGTTTGTGCTGACTCAGAAGCTTCTGTTCCTACAGTACCGATGCACGGTGAGGGTGTGGGCTGGGGGCCGCCGGGTCCCGGGAGAAGTGACGTAGAAGCGAGTGGAGTGGGAGCGGTGCTCAGCTGCCCGGCTTTTGTTGCAGACGCCCATGCTGCAGAGCCTGCTGGGGTACCTGGCCACGGACAGCCAGCGGCGCCCGCTCCTTGTACAGGTAAGCGCTG
This sequence comes from Equus quagga, assembly GCF_021613505.1. Lineage (NCBI taxonomy): Eukaryota > Metazoa > Chordata > Mammalia > Perissodactyla > Equidae > Equus > Equus quagga. Next base: position 1,367,418 of record NC_060273.1, read on the forward strand.
TCTGGTCCTCCGTCCCTGCAGTGTCCGGGAGCACTTTCTGGAAAAGGAAGAGAGAGCATTCCTGCCAGGAACAGAGGGTGCTGGTACCGCCTCCCTGGGGCTGGCAGTGGGTGACAGGTGCTAGTGAGGACAGTGGCACTGAGGCCTGCATGGCCTCAGGCCGTGCCAGGGAGGCAGGTGGGCTGTCTGACAGGCTGGGCCGTGCTGCCGCCAGGCACTGAAGGAGCTCCTGGAGACGTGGGGCAGCAGCAGCGCTGTCCGCCACACACCCCTGCCGCAGCAGCGCTATGTCAGCAAGGCTGTGCTCATCTGCCTGGTGCACCTGGGGGACGCGGAGCTCCACGACAGCCGGGACGGTGAGCAGGCGGCGCGGGCACCCTGCTGCTGTCCCTGGATGCCTCCCAGCACTCAGTGTGCGTGCCTCGCTGCTTCCAGAGTTGCTGGCCAGCCTGATGGCGGGAGTGAAGTGCCGCCTAGACAGCAGCCTGCCCCCCGTGCGCCGCCTGGGCATGGTCGTGGCCGAGGTGGCCAGCACCCGCATCCACCCCGAGGGGCCTCCCCTGAGGTTCCAGGTGAGTGAGGGCTGTGCCCTCCGTGGTCTCCCCACTGCTGTCACTCCAGCCCCGATGTCACCTCACCTTCTTGGGTCCAGGCCCACAGAACACCTGCATGTTGGCATCAGATTGCCCTGGCGGTCCTGCTGAGGGTCGAGGCTCGGGGGGCAGTGGGGGCATAACTGGACAGGTCCTGCCTGAGCATGTGCCCCCAAGGTGGGGTTCCCTGGCGGGTTTGAGAGTGTTTTCTCCAGATAGGACTCTCCGGCAGCCCCAGGCTGTGGTGGATGGTGGACAGGCGTCCCCTCCCCTCCATCTGCTGAGCCCTCGGGGACATCCTCTGGGGCGTTGCCATGTCTGCTCTGGCCCCCGGGATTCTCAGCTCCCTCAGGAGGGGTGGGCCCCTCTGGCCGTCAGCATACCCGGGGCCGCCTTCTGCCCAGGCAGAGACTTGGGAAGTGGCTCTGAAAGGCTGCTGGCTGTCAGAGGCTGGGCGAGGCCTGGCTGGGGTACCAGCTGCGGGCTGTGATGGGAGGGCCTCAGATGAGCCCTGGCTCGGCTGCTCCAGCTGCTCCCAGCCCCGCCGACTCCAGCTTCTCTACACTGCAGTATGAAGAGGATGAACTGAGCCGAGAGATGCTGGCTTTGGCCACCTCCCGGCCTGCGGCTGACGGCTCCTTGGAGACAGGGTGAGGGTCTCTGCTCCGTGGTCCTCACCCTGAGCTCTGGGTTGATTGGCTGGGCAGGGGTTGGGCAGTTCCTGTGCAGGTGTTAACTCTCATCACTCTGGACTCCGTTGCTGAGACAGAAGCTGAGAAGACTCAGGTGGGGGTGGAAAGAATGTTTCCTTGAGAAGCGTGGGTTCTGGGACCAGAAACTCCTTTGGGGCATCCCTGAAGGGCTCCCTCTTTGTTTTGCAAAAGCCCGTCAGTTCCTCCAGTTGCTGCAGATACCCCTGACAAAGAGCCTGAAGAAAGCGACATCCCCCAGCGACGGCCGGACGGCTCCGACTCCGAGCTGGACAGGTGGGCAGGGAGGGGGGTGGGAGCGCAGAGATGCGGGAGCAGCTGGTGGGGTCAGAGCCCTGAGGGCGAGCATCTCGAGGTTGCAGGTCAGCCTTGCAGAGCCACGCCGAGCTCTCGGGCCTTCCTCCTGCTAAAAGAAGTGGGCGGGGCTCTCAGCTCCACTCCAGCCTTGGCCCCTTGGTTCTTCCTGAAGCTTCAGACTTGGGGCTGAATTTTGGTGATGCAGGAGCAGGGCCTGGTGGTGGAGGGCGCCTCCCTGCCTGTTGTCTGCTCCTGGGCAACTAGCGTGCCTCACGAGTCTGTGCTACCTCCACAGCGATGACGAGTTTGTCCCTTATGACATGTCAGGGGACCAAGAGCTGAAGAGCAGCAAGGCGCCCATGTACGTCCGGGACTGCGTGGAAGGTGGGCCTCTCCCCACAGCGTTGCCCCTCTGAGCACAGCCCTGTCCGTGTCCCGGAGGGGTCACCTTTTGCCCAGTGCCCAGACTCTGGCTGCCAGCTCCACCTTGCTCAAGGCCGAGCCTGAGGACTGACAGAGGCCCCTCTGGGTTTGTGCAGCCCTGACCACGTCTGAGAACTGGGAGCGCTGGGAGGCGGCCCTGCGGGCCCTGGAAGGGCTGGTCTTCAGGAGCCCGGCTGCCACTCGGGAGGTGAGCTGCTGGGGAGGGTTAACTGTCAGCTTACGGGAGGTGGGTGACATCTTGGAAGGGACATGTGCCATTAGGGAACCCGATCTGACTCGAGTGTGTGCCTCAGTGGTTCTGTGTCCCCTGAGGAGGCCTGTGGCCAAGGCCTCCGCTGGGATGGGGAGGTGGAGGGCACGAGGCCCGGGCTCTTTGAGATGTGTCCCTTTTGTGGTAAGGCAGGCCAAGGGCTGCGGAGGGCAGGCCCGGGGCTGATGGCATCTCATCCCCCTGTGCAGGTGAGCGTGGAGTTGGCCAAGGTGCTGCTGCACCTGGAGGAGAAGACGAGCGTGGCGGGATTCGAGGGGCTGCGCCAGAGAGCCCTGGTGGCCGTCACAGTCACAGACCCGGCCCGGGTGAGTCTCGGCAGCTGTACAGAGCCCAAGGTCGTGTCCCCCCACGCCCGGTAGTGTCCATGTTGGGGCCCTACCTCCGGGGTCCTGGCCCACAGTGGCCTCTCATTTGCCCGCCTTAGGTAGCGAAGTATCTGACCTCACAGTTCTACGCCCTCAACTACAGCCTCCGGCAGCGCATGGACATTCTGGATGTAAGTGCGCCCGCGCCCTCTGTCCCTTTGTCAGGCCCAAGCTGCCCTAACATGAGGGGCCAGGCCTGGCACAAAGCCCCTGAGAGGAGCAGGCGTTTGGTGAAATCTGTGTGGACAGGACCAGAGGCCTCTCTGAGTCCCTTGTTGCTGGACCCGAGAGGCTGGGACTGGCGTCTGTCTGACATTTTCCTGACAGCGCGTGGGATCTAGTAGGGGCTTTGGCAGCTGCATTCTTTGTTTTAAGTAACAGCTTTATTGAGATATAATTCACACACACCATAAAATTTCCATTTTAAGATAAGCTAAATGGGGTATATTCATACAATGGAATATTATCTGGCCCTAAAAGGGAAGAAAATTCTGACACCTGCTACAGCATGGAGAAACATGGAGGACATGAGGCTCAGTGAAATAAGCCAGACACAAAAAGACAGATACTGTACGATTCCACTTCTGTGAGGTCGCCAGAGGCGTCAAATGCACAGAGACAGAGAGTAGAAGAGTGGATGCCGGGGGCTGAGGAGGGCAATGGGGGGTGTTGTTTATCGGGACAGAGCTTCAGTTTTGTAAGATGCAAAAGTTATGGGGATAAATGGTGGCGATGGTTGCACAACAACGTGCATGTGGTTAATGCCACCGACCTGTAAACTTAACATGGTTAAGGTGGTAAATGTTATGTGTATTTTCTAACAGCAAAACAGAAAGGCTAGGACAACACAAAAAACTCACTGTTTTAATGTTTACAGTTCAGTGGCATTTGGCATATTCACGATGTCATGTGACCATCACGTCCATCTACTTCCAGAACACGCTGTGTCAGCCCCACAAGATAGCCCCGTTGCACTCCCTCCCCTCCCCCAGCCCCAGGAAGCACCAGTCTGCCCCCTGTCGCTGTGGATTTGCCTGTCCTGGGTGCTTCCTGTAAAAGTCACACGTGTGGCCTCCTGGCCCTGACTTCTTTCATCGTGTTTTTGGGGCCCGTCCACCTGCAGCCTGGGTCAGGACTTCGTTCCGTTTCCTGTGAGGCAGGGGTGGCCAGATTGGACAAGCTTTGGGAAGGGAAGTAGCCCCGGGCGGGAGCAAAGGCACTGGCTTGTCACTAGGGAGCACGCCTGCCTTCCCCTCCCATCTCCCCCAGTGAAGTGATCCTGAGATACTTGGAAGCGACTTTCCACGTGGTTCCCGGAACCTCCCCTGCACAGACTGCCGGGGCCACCAGCTCCGACGGGGTGAGGGGGAGCTTCAGGGGCGCTTCCCCAGAGTGATGGCGGCTGCCCTGGCTCTTTCCCCTCCTCCAGGTCCTGACTCTGGCCGCCCAGGAGCTGTCTCGGCCTGGGCGCCTTGGGAGGGCGCCCCAGCGTGGCTCCCCTGGTCCTGCCTCCCAGCCCAGCAGTGCTGTGGCTCCTGCCTGGCGCGCGGTCGTGGAGGAGCGGATCAGAAGCAAGACTCGGCGGTTCTCGAAGGTCAGCCAGGACCAGGGTCGGGTCTTTGTGGGTGGGGGCTTTGGGCAGGCTGGCCGAGTGGCCGGCTACTTCTAGGTGCTGTGTGCACTGAGGGGCAGTGTCAAGGCTGGTGTTCCTTGAAGAGAGAGCTTTCCGCACAAACCTAATGAATGATGGGGCCCTCAGACTGGAGTAGTTTAAGCTGTGAGTGCAGACATGGTCATGAGAAAAGCCCGAGAATTCTGCGTCAGCAACAATGACCTGAGGTGTGCTGTCGCTGGGGTCCATCTGGGCTGTGCTGCTCTTGCCCCCGGGACGTTTGGCCTTGGTTGTCACTGGGGGTTGGGTGCTGCCGGCATCCGGTGGGTGGGGCCCGGAAGACCGCTCCTCCCATGATGCATGGGACTGCCCCTCACGAGAAGCCTGCAGCCTGAGTGTCCAGTGTGAGGTTGCATGGGGAGGGCCGCGCTCCACACCTGGTGGCGCCCCGTGACCACCGCCTGTTTGGCAGGGCTCTGCGGGGCGGGGACCGGCCGCTGGCCCCAATGAATTCAACTCAGTTGCTGGCTACTTCTTCTTCCCCCTCGTTCAACATTTTGACAGGTGGGTGGCTGGCCTGTGCTTTGGGGAACAGGGCTCTGGACACCCCGACAGACAAAAGGCTTCCAGGGTAGGGACTGTGGGGCTCAGGGCAACAGTGGGGTCACAACTTTGGCTTAGTTGTTTGTAGCTTAAATTAAATGACGTGGTGAGGGCCCTAAGCGTCATGGTCCCTGTCAGATGTTGGGTTCATGGTAGGGCCCCAACGTGCCTGGCTCTGCCTGCTCTCACTTGCCGCCTCGTCCCATCTCAGCCCGAGCAGGCTATGGACGTTGCCGCAGCACCAGTGCAGGGGAGGGGAGTGTGGCGATGGTGGGGGCTGGAGCCTGGGCCCTTCCCTGTGGAGCAGGGCTGAGGCTGCGCCTTTGCTGCATGTGGCCTTGGAGGCGGCAGCCCTGCTCCCGTGAGAGCCGCTGGCCCCCCAACCCAAGTCCAGGCTGGTGCCCACAGCCCTGCAGAGCAACTGGGGCTCTGTCCAATGCCTTCTCCTTAGAGCTCTGGGCACCACGTGGGGACAGGCGGGGGGAGGAGTGTCCAGGACCTAGGGTGTCGCTGGGTCCCAGGAGGTAGGGGGGCCAGCCCTGAGTGCCTGACCTGCACCATTCACTGGATTCTGTGTTGTAGGCCTCTGGTGACCTTTGACCTTTTGGGAGATGACCAGTTGGTTCTGGGGAGACTGGCCCACACCTTGGGGGCCCTGATGTACCTGGCTGTGAATACCACGGTGAGCTGGGAGACAGCAGCTGATGGCCCCACCTTGCGTGCAGTGTGTGCCTGCGGTCCTTTCTCCCCGTGAGCCTCACCTCGGTCCTGGGGACAGGAGTGTTTGGACCTGAAGATGGCATCTGAGGTGGGGACTGCTGGGTGCCAGGATCCTTGCCCACCAGCCTCTGCTATTTCAGGTGGCTGTGCCCATGGGCAAGGCCCTGCTGGAGTTCGTGTGGGCCCTTCGCTTCCATGGAGATGCGTGAGTGGCTGCGGGGCTGAGGGCAGGGGTCCCACATGGATGCAGCACAGGGGGTGGCTCTGAATCCTGCTGGAAAGTGAACAGCAGGAGCTGGCAGTGGCCCCAGGGCTGGCTGAGAGGCAGCTTGCCTGCAGTTCCTAAGCAGGAAGGAAGGGGGCTGAGCAGGGCCGAGGGGCTTTTGTTGCCGGGGGTCTGTTGTACTGGGGGGAGAAGTGGGGTCTCCCTGGTCTGGGGCGGGTGCGTGCTGGACTGGGGCCCCGTTTGGGCTCAGGCCTCCCGCCTTGCTCGGCAGCTACGTGCGCCGGGGCTTGCTGTCCGCCGTCTCCTCCGTCCTCCTCAGCGTTCCGGCTGAGAGACTGCTGGCGGACCTGCCGGATGAGCTGCTGGAAGCCCGGGCCTGGCTGGCGGGTGAGCGCTGGGCCGTGGTGGGAGGCAGGCAGGCAGGAGGCAGGTGTAGTCCCAGCAGCCATGAGGGCCTGTGGAGCCGTGCGGAGGCCCCGGAGCTGAGCAAGACCCAGTCCAAGGGCCAGCGTTTGTCGTGTCCCCAGTGTGGGGGTGGGGGGACGGCCATCAGAGGGCACTGGGGTCCTACAGGGGCACCTCAGAGAAGGCACCCTGTCATGAGAGATGGCGTCTGTTTATTCTGGAAAATTCCAAATCTTTGGAAGGGTTACAAGGTGAGCACCATGGACCCTCGCCAGATTCACCAAATATTAGCATTTTGCCACATTTTGCCCCTGACCACGTTCTTTTCATAAAATGTGTTGCGGCCAGTGTGGCCTCCCACCTTTGGTACTTGAGCTGGCCCCCAGAGCCAGCACACCCCTTCCACCTTGGGCTCACAGCTGGGACTGGACCCCCCTATCTGTGGCCACTCGAAGGCCCAGTGGTTCCCATGGTGGCCTTTTTCCTTCCTTTCTGCCGGATCCCAGGTCCGGGTGAGGCTTCTCCACAACCTTGAGCTCCCCAGGCTCCCTTAGTCCAGCTCGTCCCCATGTCTTTGGTTGTGTGGGTCCCCCTCAGCGTGGGCTTCTCTGGTCATGTCTAGTTAGGTGTGTCAGGATGGCTCTGGGCTGGGACAGGTCCTCTTCAGGGCCTCGTGCTCCAGGTGTGTGGCATCCAGTGTCCCAGGATGGGTTCTGAGGTCTTGGGAAGCAGGCACCATCCCAGGGCTGAGAGGGGCGACCCTGAAGTGACTGCTGGGGACCATATGTCTGTCCTGTCCTGCCACCTCCTGGTCACCATCACCTGGCAGGGTTCCCAGCCCCAGGTGGAGGGGAACGTGGCTCTGCACAGGGACAGTAAGGAGCCCTCTGCTGGCATCTGAGGTGCTTCTATCAGCAGGGACCTCAGTGCGAGGGTTCTGGTGCCATGTGGCCAAGGCCCATGTGGTCCGTTCATGAGACGTAAATGAAAGGAAACTGAAGAGGGTGGGCCTGCCCAGCGTCGAGTGACGCTGCCTGTGTTCTGTGTTGATTTTCATCTTTGGCAGACGTGGCTGAGAAGGATCCGGACGAAGACTGCAGGATGCTGGCGGTGCAGGCGCTGCTGCTTTTGGAGAAACTCAAAGACAAACTCCTCCCCCTTTCTTTCCCTTAGCCCCCAGCACCCTCCTGGCGCCAGTCCCACTGGGAGAGGTGAAGGCTCGGGGTGCCAAGCACAAGGCCCGAGGAGGGAGCCCAACATGCAGTTTTGTGGTCCGGCCAGCTCGTGAGGTGGGCCGTCTGGCACGAGTGTGCATGCAGGAAGGCCACTGCCCTGCTCCTGCCACTATTTATAGCCTGGGAAGTCTGAGTGCCTTGCTACAGTCCCCACGAGGGCCTCTAGGCAGGGCCCTCCACAGACCGAGCACCCTGAAGGTTGGGGGGGGTCCCCGAGGAGGGACACGGGCGGGGCAGGACCAGCAGAGTGGCGGTTGCTGGAGGGAGGGGGAGGAGGTGCTGGTGCGCAGAGCTGGACACGCAGAGTGGCGGCTGCTGGAGCCCATGGGCGCCACGGCTCCGACCCCTCACTTAAAGGCGGGTGACTTCAAACGACAGAAAAGGAGAATAAACAGGACGCAGGCGCCCAGTCCGAGCTCCGCTTGTCTCCTCGCCGCTCGGCAGGGAATTGGGGGCCCAGAGAAGCCCTCCGAAGGGGAGACTGAAAAATGGGGGCAGGAAGGGACATGGGCCTCTGAGAAAATAAACTATGAGAGAGTTTTGGAGCTGGGGGTGGGAGAGCCTTTAGGAGCTGGTGACAGAAAGGGCAGGGCCACGAGAGCTGCTGGGGGGCTGCCACACAGAGGGAACGTGCCCACCGGCCACCCTGGTGTCTCCTCACTCCAGCAGACGTCGGGCCTTGTGCTCAGGAGCAGGTGTCACAACCCACCTGGGCGCTGAGACGAGGTGCAGTAATATACTAATAGCCTTGGTTCAAGAAATTCTGGAAGTTTCTTAGGTTTTACAGTCTGGACTCGGGAAATGTCATGGGAAAAATGAACCAACTCCCTTGATAGTAAAGGAGCTGAACGAAAACTCCCAGGAGCCAGGAGTGGATGGGATGGCTCCAAACTACACACACTGTCCCCGCTCAGGCAGGCAGGCAGCCAGTGCCCCCGGGCCGCGGTGGGCGCCGCATCTTCCCACAGCTCTGCCTCGTCCGCAGATACAAAAGTTCTTTCCAAAGGAGCCTCTCGCTGCTACCAGTGATGAAAGTTCCAGAAGAGCTTTCGCAACAGCAGACCGTGGCCGTCAGGGGTTGTTCTCCACCTCCTCCGCCACCTCCTCGCCCATCTCCCTGTGGTCCTCCATGCTGTTGTGGCGGGTCCGCTCAGGCGCCACGCGCAGCAGAGGGATGCCCAGGCCCTGGTGCACGGCGTCCACGGTCCGCTGGCTCACGTAGTACGACATGTTGGCGGAGGGCAGTCTCCTCCGCATCTCCTCCAGGTACTTGTAGGCCTGAGACAGACAGAAGAGCCATTTCAGGTTAGTCCACGGCGAGAGCCAAAGGGCCCGCCCCCCTCACCTGCTGCAATGAGTTTCCTGAACACCCAGCTCAGGGCTCAGAGGAATGCCATTCCCTGCTTCTCCAGCGAGCAGGCGGAGGAGGCCTCTGTTAAAGGGACCGAGTACAAACACCTACACCTCCCAGCCTCTCCAAGGGGTGCTGGTGTCAGAGGACAGACGGTTCAGGCTCTTGTGGTCGAGGGTGTGAGCTGTGATCAGCACTACCAACTGAAGGGGCACAGCCAGCTTGCCCGGAAAGTCCTGTGAGCAGCCTGTGTTTGAGGCCCTGTGGGTGCTTTGGGACCACACTCCCTGTAGGGCGTGCCTGCCCTGGATGCGCACAGGGAGGCCCTGAGGGAAGGACGGGTTCGCGTCTCCGTCTTTCATTCACTCGGCAGGCAGTGGTGTATAAATGCTTTGTCTTGGTTCTTTAACCAGGCATCAAATTTATCCCAGTTAACTGGGCCTGTGATTAACCTGAGTTTCTCAAATGTATGGCCTTGGTCCTCGGCTGGTAAACTACAGAATTCTCAGTATTGTTCCTGTGGCGTTTCCTCTGGTCCTGCCAGTGGGAATATGTGGGAGAGCATGGGGGTGCAAGGCAGAGTAGCTCAGGACGTGGGGGGTCTGAGGCAGGACAGCCTATGTCTGCCACGCCTGCCCATGCCTGCCGACACCTACCCTCACCTGCCCATGCCTGCCTGTACCTGTGCACACCTTCCCTTGCCTGCCACACCTGCTAACACTTGCTACATCTGCTCACCCACAGGCAGGGCCGCACACAGGCATGGGTGGGCCTCAGTGGCTTCTAAGGCTCACCCCCAAGGTACACTTTATATTAATTCAGAATGTGACCAAAATTTCTAGGAACTTCTAAATTTTCTTTATGAGGAATAATGATCAGATCTTACTTAGTATTTCTTAAAGATGATAAAACTTTTAGAGCAATTTTATTTTGGGCAGATATAAAAAATGATATAAAGATATAAAAAATGAGGGGCTGGCCTGGTGGCGTAGTGGTTAGGTTCCTGTACTCTACTTTGGTGGCCCAGGGTTCATGGGTTTGCATCCCAAGCATGGACCTAAACAGCGCTCATCAAGCCATGCTATGGCAGCAACCCACATACAAAACAGGAAGATTGGCACAGATGTCAGCTCAGGGCCAATCTTCCTTACCAAAAAAGGAAAAAAGAAAGATGATCATAAACACAAAGATGTGAAGATAAAATGGTTTTTGGAGGGATGGGGGATGGGCAGAGTACAAGCCCCCCAGGAGTTATCAAACAAGAGGGGAGAGAAGACATCCTCACATGAAGGACTTCCTTAGGGATTTACCAGTTGCCTGCTGTGACCAGGCACTGTGCTGGGCACACAGGACACCAGCACAAAGACCAAGGCCAGGACGGCATGAGAGCTTCCTGGGGGCCAGAGCTTCAGAAGGAGGCAAGGTCTGGCAGCAAGCAGAATCCAGCGAGTGCCTACACTGAGGGGGCGGGCTGGAGGGAGGGAGAGGGAGTAGCAAGGAGCTGATGAGACTGGGAGGAAGACCCTCATGGTCAGAAAGGACCTATGCGTAAGTGAACACAGCCAGGGCGCAGCGGTGTAAGCCCTCCGTGTGCAGGGCGGGTTCCACGAAGGGCAAGGAAGCAGTTTCCCGAAGGAAGGTGTGGTCACCCAACCAGAGGGAGGGCGACAAAGACAAACATTACTGGATGTCCTGATGGCTGAGGACACTCACCATCTAAGGTCAGGAGTCTGTCAGGAGACGACTCTGATGACAGGGCAGCAAGAAGGAGGGGGAGACACAAGGGGAAGGGGTTTGAAGGTGAAGCGAAGGAGAGAGGTCAGAGCGGCAACGGGGTTTCTCTGCCCACCAAGGGGCAGCTCGCGCGTGCCTGTCCTTTCTCAGAAGGACAGAACCTTTAAAATTTAGAGTTACTGAATCCCAGCGGCTTCAAACAAGGGTCAAGACAACAAAGAATTCAGTGAAATACTTAAAATGTGACTTTTCTGTTAATTTTGAGAATACAGTGGTCTGCACATTCCTACAGTCCAATTTTGTTTTTATCCTCCGAAAAAGAAGGAACCTTGTTGAGACCAGATTAAGAGCTGTTTTCTCCCAACAAAGACGGGCGAGTGAATGGGAATGGGGGGGGCCAAAGAGGGAAGGAGTGAGCAGCTCAGGAAACCTGAGCCTCATGGTCTGACCTTTCAGCCTAGGGGAGCTGCTGACGGATAACTTGCCTGTGGATCTGGAAACGGCAGCCCGATGAGGCTGGCGTAGTTCACCAGCAACAGTTTTGAAATTAGCTTGGCAACACTTGGCTTGTGAGCACTTGGGAAAGGACGATGAGCTCGCGTGGGGTCACTGCAGTTTCACCAGGAACTGTCTACTAGGTTAACTCTGCGGGTGGTGGAGGGGGATGCCGCAGGCAGAGCAAGGTCTATAGGAAACCCTCTGGAATACGAAGGACGGCCGCAGCCAGGTGGAATTCTTACGCGGGTTACAAGAGGACTAGGACTGAAGAGATGAGGAGAGAGGCTTCTGGCAATGGCACAGCAACTCATATTAGACCAACCCTCTCACAGACAATGATATGCTGGGCAAAACAGAAAAGGCACCAGAGGACACAGGCAGGCAGGCAGAGAGGGGCAGAGCCGACATCTGGAAGACGGGAGGAGCAGGGGTGAGTGTTCTGCTTGTTGTAACCTGTGCCTCAGGGGAGGTCCCAGCCAGGGCCACTGTGCGAAGCTAAAAGGCACATAGAAACCCGCATCCCCCGGCTTAAAGAGCCAGAAACACAGTCGGGGTCAACCACAGCAGGTGGAATGTGAGGAAATACTGGAAAAGAGGAGTCACAGAGGGGAGCCCAAATTCTGAATATGAACTCTGCCCCAATCTCTGGTTGACCCTGCAGTCTGCATGTGGAGGGGACAGGGGCAGACCTCAAGAAGCCTCACCAAAGCTAAAGTCCTGAGGAACGAAGAAAGAGAGGGAGGGTGGGAGGGAGAAAGAGAAGGAAGAGAGAAAGAATGAAAGAAACAGTAATACTCTTGGAGGAATATTACGGAATCTGGGGTCTCTGCAATGGGTTATCCACAATGTCCAGGATACAAAAAAATTGCTAGACATAAGAACCAAGAAAACTTGACCTATATTCAAGAGAAAAGACAAATAGTGGAGACACATTTGACATGATCCAGATGTTGCAATTAGCAGCAAAAACTTTAGAGCAGCTGCCCAGAAACTGATGATTGGATAAAGAAGATATGGTATATATACACAATGGAATACTACTCAGCCAGGAAAAAGGACCAAATTGTTCCATTCGCATCAACATGGATGGATCTTGAGGGTATTATGTTAAGCGAAATAAGCCAGACAGAGAAAGACGAACTCTATATGATTCCACTTATAGGTGGAAGTTAACATATAGACAAAGAGAACTGATCGGTGGTTACCAGGGAAAAGGGGGGGTGGGGGGAGGGCACAAAGGGTGAAGTGGTGTACCCACAACATGACTAACAATAATGTACAACTGAAATCTCACAAGGTTGTAATCTATCATAATCTTAATAAAAAAAAAAAACAGAAACAAAACTTTAGAGCAGCAATTTTAACTACACTCTAGTGTATAAAGGAAAATACGTTTTTAAGGAATGAACAAATAGGAAATTTTAGCAAAGAAACAAACAAAAAGGGCTACGTTTAAATTCTAGAACTGAAAAATACAAAATCTAAAATGAAAAAGTTGCTGGAGAAATTAACAGCAGATTGAAGATAGCCAACGAAAGTCAGTGTATTTGAAGATAGATCCATATAAGTTATCTAATTCAAATAAGAGAAAAAAGTGATAGAAAAAAATGAACAGTAATTACAAATGTGTGTCCACGTAATATAAAAAGGCCTACCATTTAATTGGAGTCCCAGAAAAAACGAGGCCAAAAAAAATATTTGAAGGAAAAATAATTATAATTTTCCCCAATTTAGTGAAAGACATAAATTTACACATCCAAGAAGTAACAAGTAACAGGCGTCCAGGAGGAGAGGGGAGAGGAGGAGAGGGAACCTCCTACAGACGGGAGAAAACACTGCAGCTCACGTCTGATACAGGAAATACACCTAGATTATACAAAGACCACCATCAACAATAAGACAAAGATCCAGCAGAATGACAGGAAAGGATTGGAGCACTTGCCAGAGGAGACATACAGAGAGCCATCAAGCACGTGAGGATGCTCACCACCACCAGTCACCTAGAAAGAGCACAGGAAGACCACGACGCGATGCCTCCGCACAGTCACAGGACGGCTGACAGTGCCAGATGCTGACAAAGACGAGGAAACACAGCTGTGCGAGTCATGAGCTAAATTAGTCACTTTTATCTGGAGCACCAATTTTATCTGTAAAAGTGACTGAAAGATCAACTGTGGTTATTCAGACTTAGGTATGTCGCAGACTCTTTCTCAAAAATGAGCAATAGTAACTGACAGCATTTTTTCCAAGGATAAAATCTGAGCTTTCAAGCGAAAGTTAGAATTTCAGAAACCCTGTGTATTGGCCACCATGAGCTGGACATCTTCCCAATATTTAAAGACTTTTCTGAAGGGAACAGTGGTGATATCAGCAAATGTAATTTTTTGATATGTTTAACGAAATGTGTTGACATTTGCATAACTCGGGGAATCAATATTTTTAAATGACCAACATGTTATAAAATCATGTATGTATAACAGATCCAAGAGACAATGGGTTTAGTGTAACGGTACAAAGTAACACTGATGTGGTTTCAGGCTCCTCACCGCAAATAACTGGTAGGAAATGCTGCTTGGTGGTTTTGGTGTGGCGTCGAAGGAGATCCCCGGTGTCTGGGAGGGCTCCCCTCCTCACCACATACTGGGGGGAGGCTGGATTTTCTCCATATATTTCAACTAAACAACCTATTGTACCAGACTGAATGTAGAAGCAAAAATGGAGAATCCTTGGGGCGGCCCCGCGGCCGAGTGGTTAAGTTCCTGAGCTCTGCTTCGGCGGCCCAGGGTTTCACTGGTTTGAATCCTGGGCGTGGACCTGGCACTGCTCGTCAGGGCATGCTGAGGCAGCGTCCCACATGCCACAACTAGAAGGAACCACAACTAAGATATGCAACCAGGTACCAGGGGCTTTGGGGAGAAAAGGAAAAATAAAATCTTTAAAAAAAAAAAAAGTGAGAATCCAGCTGTCTTGTATCAAGCCAGACAGTAAAGAGATTTGTAAAAATGTAACACAATGCTATTTTTCTCACTAAATTTGTTTTGGAAAATATAGTTATTTTTAATGAGAATGTTATTTATTTATTTATTTATTTATTTTTAAAAGATTGGCACCTGGGCTAACAACTGGTGGAGGGTCTTGTAGAAAATGCAGTATCTGCAAAGCGCAATAAAGCAAAGCGCAACAAAAACGAGGTACTCCTGCACAGTAAATACTGGTAGCGAAAACCCACATAAATAAAAGTTCTTAGGGTCCCCAGTACTTTCCTAGGGCAAAGGGGTCCCAAGACCAAAATGTTTGAGAACCACTGTTAAAGTGAATTATCAAAAACCTTCCGTAAAGAAAGCTCCCTACCCAGGTAGGCTCACGTATGCATTCTATCAACGTTTAAGGAAGAATAATACTGGTGCTACATAAGCTCTTTTAGAAACTACAGGAGGTGGGCATGCTTCCCAGTGCATTTTATGAGGCTGAATAAACCTGAGACCAATCATGAAAAAGAAAATAAAGAGAAGTTTGGTAGTTTCTTTTCTTTTTTTTTTTTTGAGGAAGATTAGCCCTGAGCTAACATCTGCCGCCAATCCTCCTCTTTTTGCTGAGGAAGACTGGCCCTGAGCTAACATCCATGCCCATCTTCCTCTACTTTATATGTGGGATGCCTACCACAGCATGGTTTGCTAAGCGGTGCATGTCCACACCCGGGATCTGAACCACAAACCCCGGGCTGCCAAAGTGGAACGTGCGCACTTAACTGGGCCAGCCCCTGGTAGTTTCTTAGAGTGAAACACGCTGACTACATGAGTCGGCAGTTCCACTCCCAGGTGTCTGTCCAGGTGTGAGGAACTAAGGACCTCTCCAATGGCGCAGAAAAATACCCAGTTTATGTATAAAGTAGAAATTGAAAATATACATAGAGAATAAGCAAGTAAATGTGGCAAAATGTTAAAAACCGGTGGATCTAGTAAAGGGAACGCTTGGATTCTATTATTCTTGTAACTTCTCAGTTTGAAATTATTCCAAAATAAAAAAGGCTAAAACTCAAAACCAAAAACAGAAGAGGCGCCCCCTCCCCGGGGAGCCTCCAGAGCCGCCGCGGGTGGGGCCCACCCCGGGAAGCGGAGCCGTGGACCGCCCTGAACCCCGGCCAGCCGGCTGTGGAGCCGGCGCCGCGGCCTCACCATCTGGAACTCCTCCATCTGCAGGTAGTGCTCCACCAGGAAGCCGTACACGTCCCCGATGCGGATGGTGCTGTCCAGGTCCGGCTCTTCCAGCAGCAGCTCGCACTGCCTGACCGACTCCTTGGGGTCCTCCGTGTATGTCCTGCAGAGAGCAAGGACAGCCTGAGCCTGAGGCCAGGAAACAGCTGTGTGTCAGAGGTCAGAGCAGGCTCCTGGCTGAAGGAGGAGCTCAGGGGAACCAACAGGATGGACCTTTTGTGAAGGTAATTCCTGTGAATTAAATCAATTCATTAATGAGTTAATTCATAAATTCGCTCATTCATTTAACAAGAACTTCCTGATGGCTCGCAGTGCTGGTAGCGCGCTAGGCCCTGGAGAGTGAACGGTTTGTCAGTCGCGGGCCCTGGCCAGGAAACAGTCTAGAGGCGGACGGTGTGAGGCAGACAGGGACGAGGGGCGTGGAGAGGGGCGCTCCGGCGCGCCTCAGGCCGTCAGGCAGGGGGCCGGCATGAGCCAAGGCCAGCGCGGGGACACAGGCTGCGGAGGAGCGGGTAGTGCATGAGCTGGGGCTGGACCAGGAGGGCCTGGTGAGCTGGCCCCAGTGGGACTCAGGGCAGGGCTGGTGGCTGGAGCTGTGAGGGGCTCAGGCTCTGACTCCAGGCAGCTGGCCCTCTGGCGTCACGAGTCCCCTCCCCTCCATCCACAGCACCCTGCCCTGTGGCTGCACAGTCCTTGCTGCCTACTCTCATCCCTTCTCCCTCAGCAGATATTTCAGAACTTACACATCCGAGTGTGAGTGCCCTTCAAAGAGCCCACTTTGTATGACAGTGTCAAAGTATTTTTGGAACTCTTTTCTCTAAAGCATGTTCTCAGATAAGGAAAATGCTTTTACTGGTTTAGGCAGAAGCTGAGCTCTGCTGCCCTCACAGCTGGCTCCGGGAACAGCTGGATGAGCTGCCAATAAATAAAACCAGTGGCATGTACAAACTTAGATTTGTGGCCTCTTCTAAAAACACAGACACCGTGAGGCCCCAGCCTCCTTCCCACAGGCCTGGGGAGGAGCGTGTGCTCGGTCACCACAGTCCCTGCCTCCCCTGGGGGTACTATGGCCCCCTCGCTTGGAACCCCCCTGCTTGACCTCTGCACATACCTGAGCAGGTCCCAGGGTCCCTCAGACACATCCTCTCCCAACCCAAATGTGCCCCAGCGCCCCCACCACCAGATTTCTCTAGATTTCTCTCTCAATGGTCTCTATTTCTGGAACGATCTTCCCAAAAGTGTGCCCCAGGGTCTGAGGGAACTTCCCAAGAGGAGCTCAGACACGAAAGAAGCAACAGTAATGCCCCTCGCATGCCTGCCCAGCCGTCCAGGAGTTCCTTTGAAGAATGCGCATGGGAAATGAAACCTGGGTCTGGGCCCTGGCAGTCAGGGGAGCTGGAGTCAGGAGGCGGAAGCGGGAGCCTGGGGGGTTCCCTGGGGAGCTCCACGGGACCTGAGGCGCAGCGCGCCGCCAGCCTGCATCCCCGGCCTCCTGTGGCCAACGCACCTGCGGGCCTGGATGAACCGCTTCACCAGCGTCATCTTGCTCTGCAGCTGAGCCAGCCTGGTCTCCTGGTCCAGGGGACTCTTGGCCTTGGCCTTGGACAGGCACTTGTAGGCCTCCGTCAGTGCCCCGTGGGCTTTGTCGTAGTTCTGGTATTCATCGATCTCCACCTGCGTGGACGAGACTGTCAGGACATTCGGGGCTCCACGACCCTCCCCAGGGGCTGCTGGAACAAGAGGAGGGTGTGCACCTGGGCACAGGCATCGTAAAAGCCCGCCAGCAGGTCCAGGGCGCGCCCCTTGGTGTAGAAGCCGATGATGTTCTTCATGATCTCGGGCTCCCGCCGCCAGTCCAGGGACTGCAGGTAGTTGGCAGCCATGATGTAGATTTCCTTTTGCCTCGAGACACCCGCAAAGAAGATGATTTTCTCCGTGTCCCCAGACTTCAGCAGTGCTCTCATGGCCTAGACAGGGACAGAGCCTGGGCTGGGCTAGGAGCTCGAGGTGAATGTTGTGCCACCCTCCGAGAAAGGGGCACACGCTCTCCCGCCTGCCGCTGCAGATGGGACTCCTGCCAAGAGTGAGCTCAGGGCTTGGCGGTCCTCGCAGCAGCCTTGAAAGCCCTGGTGGGGGAAGCTTGGGGCACATGGAAAGCGCGCAGGGGGCACGCTGCGTCCAACGGGCAGTGATGCCTCGAGGAGCAGCCGGCCGGGGCTCACCTTCAGCTTGTTCCCGGCCTGCGTGTACTTCTTGGTCGCCAGGTGGTAGTTGCCCTGGCGCATGCAGCAGTGGGCTATCTGCTCCAGCAGCTCCCGCCGGGCCTCTTCCGACAGGGCCTTGGAGTCCTTGGCCACCGTCATCTTCTCGGCCATCTCCTCGGTGATGGTCATGTTCTGCTCCAGGCACAGCTGCAGGGCTTCGTGATACTGGGCAGGAGCCACAGAGACCGAGAAGTGGAGGTTACGGTGGGCCGCTGAGGGGGGCCGTGGGCCGCTGAGGGGGGCTGAGGGCCTCAGAGGAGGCCAGGCCCATGGCTCAGTGGTGGCATGTCACTTTCTCTCACGCTATTAACATTCTAGAATGCAGTGAGGGAAACGCGGAGCTTTCAAAAGAATATTACATTTGTGGTGAGAGGAAAGGTAACCAGAAATTAATTTTATTCTATAATTCTTTTCAAATTTTTTAATTAAGGGGTTTAATTAATTTCTTAAAAATTTAAGAAAAATTTTATAGTCCTCACTTAAGAATACGTCTTGGGAAAAAAAAGAATGATGTCTTGGAGACGAGCCTGTCTCAGCAGGCAAGGGGCTGCGCGTTCTTTCTGATAGAAACGCTGATTATTTAACTTGTCCTGCCGACAATCCTTTGCTGGTACAGCCCTTGTGCATCTGCCATTCGCACGGGTTCCAACGCCTGGTCAGGACGGATTCCGAGGACAGCATGCGCTGGGTGGAGGGAGACTTGAGGCTAGTGCCAGCTGCGTTTCCATGGCAATCTACTGGGATGTCTAACCTTTCACCTTTACGAGCCTACTTCATGAAAAATGGAATCTCCTAGAGTTTTGATCTGTATTTCTCTTATTACAAACGAGGCTAAGTATCTGACATTCAGGGACCACCATATTTCTTTTTTAAATAAACTGAATTTTTATTCATATTCATATCATCCACATTCTTTGTCTTTTCCTTTTGAGTTGCTGGTAAGTTTCTTATTGGTTTATGGGAACTCTATACCTATTAAGAAAACTAGATTTTCAGGATACAGGTAGAATATATATTTTTTCTTATTATTTTATTATCTATCTTTACTTTGTTTATGGAGTTTTCTCCATGCACTATTTTCAAATTTGTATTTGGTCGAATTGATCAAGCCTTTCCCATCACGGCTTCTAGGTTTGGATCAGACTTAGAAAACATCTTCCTCCTTTAAGACTGCGCCACGAGACACACTGAGGCTTTGGCGGAACCGCTGCTCTTTCACCGTTAGCCCGAAATCTCTGACCCATCTGGAGTTTACAGGGAGGGAGGTGAGCAGGCTTTAACTCTTTCTTTCCCAAGCGGCTACCAGCTGGTTGTATGAACCCATTTACTGAAGGACTCATCTTCTGCCCTCTGTTGGAGATGCTCCAGCATCACAGACTAAATGTATTTACGTATGTGGCTCTGTTTCTGGACTTTCCAGGCCTGATCATGAACCAGACCCCAATTATTCTAGCTTTGATACATTTTATGATCTGGGAGACTTAATCACTGCTCATTAGTCTTCCTTCCAGATTTTTCCTGGCTATTCTGGCTTCTCTGCTTTTCACTGTGAAAACACAGAATCCATTTATCTAGCTAGAGAAAGCGCCGTGCTATTTTTCGTGGGGTTAGATTAAGTCTGAGTCTAACTGAGGGAGGATCCACTTGTGCATCTGTTGGGTCTTTCTAAACAAAAACAGGCTGTGTGCCTCTTCATTTGTGCCAGGATTCTGACATCACTCAGAGGGAGAGCCTGAGCTGCAAGCACAATCCTGGCTCAGGAGGAAAGAGCTTGCAGTGGACAGGCTCATTCTGTGTGATTAACAATTCCCCAGAACTCCATTCAGTTTCTACCAAGGGGAATTTTCCTACTTAAAAAAGGTTAGTACACATACCCACTAGCATGGCTACCATAACAAACTAGAAAATAGCAAGTGTTGACGAGGATGTGGAGAAACTGGGACCCCTGTGCACTGTTGGTGGGAATGTAAAATGGTTCAGCTGCTGTGGAAACTGTGGAGGTCCCTCAAAAAATTAAAACAGGGTTACCATATGATCCAGCAATTCCATTTCTGGGTAAATACCCAAAAGAATTGAAAGGTCTCAACGAGATATTTGTACAGTCACGCTCATAATAGCATTATTCACAACAGTCAAAAGGCACAAGCAGCCCAAGTGTCCATCTATGGATGAACGGTAAGCAAAATGTGATCCGTACATACAATGAAGTATCACTCAGTCTTAAATAGGAAGGACATTCTGACACACGCTACAACACAGAGGGACCTTGAGGACAGCACGCTGAGTCCTCGATAAGCTGAGTGAAGTAAGCAAGTCAGCTCCCTGGAGTCATCAAATTCAGAGAGACGGAAAGTAGAGGGTGGGTGTCAGGGGGAGAGGGATGGGAGGTGTTGTTTAGTGGGGACGGAGTTTTAGTTTTACAAGATGAAAAGAGTTCTGGAGATTGGTTGCATGAAAATGTAAATACACTTAACACTACTGAGCTGTACGCTTGAAAAACAGCTAAGATGGTAAATTTTATGTTACATGTACTTTACCACACACACACACAAAAGCTGAGTGCAGCTCCCTGGTTAGAATTTGAAGACACCCGTGAGCGGGCAGGGAGTCTCCCCGCGAGGGCTGTGAAGCTTGCTCTTAGCACCCTTCACCCCCAGGGCAGGCCAGGGCCACAGCCTTCCTTGTGAGATTGTCCCAGGAGAGACATCAAAGCCGCATCCACCGTGTTTGCAGGAAAGGTGACCCTGAGGCTTTAGTGCCTGAGTGTGTCCCGGCGGGGGGACTCTGCAGACCCCTTACCTTCTTGGCGGCCAGCAGCAGCTCCACCGCCTTCTCATACTGACTGTGCTCAAGGAAGAAGTCCGAGCAGCGGGCCAGGAGGGCGGGGTCCGACTTCTCGTCCAAGTCCTCCGCTATGAGCTGCAGGGCCACAAACTGCTGGGTGGCAAAGGCCAGCTCCAGGGCCTTGGAGAAGTGGCCAGCCTACAGACAGCAGGGAACTCTGAGCAGCCGCCTGAGCCCCAGGGCCCACGAATGCCCTAGTGCTTCCCTCATGCACAGGCAAATCGCCTCAGGTCCAGGGCAGGGCCAGCCCCTCACCTTGTGGTACAGCATGACTGCCCTGTCCATCTGCTCGCCCTTTTCCTCGTAGTAGCGTGCTGCCTCGATCATGTCCTCGGGGGAGCTCAGCAGGGCCAAGTTCATGAGCTGGTCGTCCAGGCCATTCTCCTGCAGGGAGGAGGCGGCGCTTAGGGGTTCCGGCTCAGGTCCGTGAACGCTGCTGTGGGGCCCACCTCCCTCGTTTTGACTCGCTGCTGGTGGACACGAGCATGGTTTCTAATGACTGTCCTAACGTCTTACCAGGTACATGTACCAGAATTTTCAGAGGCTTCCTTTTTTTCCATTACACAGAACATTGCGGAAACTATCTGAGGTGAGGGCTCACCACATTTTCGGATTTTTCCAGAAGTGAGACCCTGGGTTGGAACATTTCTATGAATACAGAATATCCAATGACTTCCTATGAAGGGTCTGCTATTTACAAGGCCATAAGCACAAGTCAGCCTCACTGCTTGCTCGGGAGCCCTGGATACTAGGAGACACACAGTGATGAGCCAGGCCTCGCAAACACCGTCAGAGAGGATGAGATGGGTGGAAGGAGGGCACAGACGCGCATGGAGTGAGGTGGGAGTGGTAAAACTGGCCTGGGGCAGGGACGTGAGGCCCACGACACAATTCTCTCTCTTTCCTGTTTGAAGCTCTCTCCACAGAATGTGGGAGACAGCGCCGAAGCACGCCTTTCCACCTGCCCAGGTCTAACTGCCAGAGGCTGCAGGCCTCCCTGCGAGCCGGCCCGTGGCGGCCCACCTACCTTGCACAGGCGGATGGCGTTGTTGAAGGCCTGCGCTCGTCTGTAGAAGTGCACTGCCTGCCTCACTTCCTCCTGGCTCTCATACTGGCGGGCCAGGTGGTACGACGCGGCCCAGTTTCCTGTCTCATTGGCTATTTCAGCAGCCTAGAAGGACACCAGAGAAACTCCTGGGGGCTCTGTCTCGCCACACCACCGAGCAGCCCTGACTCCCAGGGGCTGCTCCTACCTTCTGGATGTTGCCCTGGAAGCAGTAAATGCGGACCAGGGAGAAGTGGTCCTGTGCCAGCTCATAGTAGCGCAGCGCGGCCTCCATCTCCGCCTGGCTCTCCAGGTACTGGGCCCACCACCTCCACAGGGTCCTGGAAATAGCCCGCGGTCTCTCTCTTAGGTCCCCACTCCCGCTAGAAATGAGCTCCTGGGTCCCAAACACCCCCTCAGAGTATACCACACAGGCGCAGCAGCCGGCGGACATGGAAGCTGGGTGCACGAGGCCAAGACCGAGGTCCCGGCGTCTGAAGGAATCTTGTCCAGGGGAAAGCCCCTGCCCCAGGTCCTGGGGACCAGCTCTGAGGAACTGAGGGGATGCTTCACACTCTCACATATGAACCTCTGGAATGAGGTCCCCCCAGCTGGTCCCTGGGCACCACACGCAGGCCTCCTGCACCTAGTGGGGGCTACTCACTTGTCCTTCATCTTATTGATGTACAGCTCCAGGGAGTGCAGGTCCTCCGAGAGCATCCTGGGCACCTCGAAGCAGTGCGTGTCTGACTTCTCATAGCTGCCGGAGAAGAGGAGGAGCAGCCTGTTCGCATGGGCCCAGCCCCGGTGATGACCAGGTGGAGACAGGCCGGAGCACTACTGCCCTGCCTGTAGCTCTGCGGCCTGTGGACCCACTGTCAGGAGGCAGTGGGGTTTCTTCGCTGCTTGCAGGCCCGCACGGACCCTAGTAAGGAGGGCTCCTGCCCTGGAGAGGGCTCAGTGTGGCCAGGCCCCGGGCCCTACCACCAGCACTGCCCCAGGTGACACCCAGCTCATCAGTGCTGCGGCTGCATGCAACCAGCCAGCTCTAGGCCTCAGAGGGGCGTTCCTTAACGTGTCTGGAAACCTGGAGCCGTGCCGGGCTGGAGGGGCAGCCTTGTCTCCGGGGTTCTCCTAAAACTACAGGTCTCAAGCTCCCCGTGAAAGCCCCCCACCAAGAAGGTCACAGCCTGTGCCGAGATGAGACGGCGCCTCAGTCTAGAACCTTCCTTTGGGAACCTCTATGGCCATCTCTCTGGGGCAGAGCAAAAAGGAAGAGGTGACCAGGGCCCATCCAAGAGAGAGCTGGAAGAGGCTCCACATGAGGATGCCACGTGCATCCTTCCTGTGTCCTCACGCGCCCTCTACATGCCCCACAGGCCCCATGTGTCCTCCACAGCCCGCATGCCCTCCATGCACGCCTCGCCCAGCCCCTCGCTCACTAAGTGAGGGCCCGGCTGCAGTCGGCACTGGCCTCCAGGTGCCTGGCGTAGTTGTAGTAGGTGGTGCGCAGATGGATGCGGTCGTGGAGCTCGGCGACTTCCACCGCTTTCTGCCACTGGTCGGAGGCCTGGTAGAGCTTGTTCAGAAGGTCGTAGCGCTTGCAGTTCTTGTATAGCTGCTCGGCATCCTCCTGGAGAGGAGGCACACGTCAGCGTGGCCACTGTTGGCCAGAAGGCCTGCTGTGCACACCACCTGTACTGAGAGTGGCCTTGCCATCAACCAGCCTGCGACAAAGATGCACGGCACACACGGAGGACAGATGGACACTTTAGGACGTGTGGACATGTTCAAGGCAAATGACACATGCCAATGTGGCATTCCCGTCCCTGCTAGAGAAAGTGAGACTTACCCGTCAGCCAGGAAGGTCTGCCCCCGACCCAGGCCTGTCTCTCATGGTGCCACGGGGAGGAGACCCGCCCCCGCCGGCAGGCCCTCAGAGCGCCCGTGCTCACCCTACAGACCCAGGCGAGCACCACACAGGTGTGTTCAGTGCTGCCTGCCCCCAGCCCTCTTCAGAGGGTCTGCCCTGACCGGCCCCACGTGGCAGCACCATCTGATCTGTGCCCAGCTGCGCAGCCTCTGCTTCCTGAGAGTTCCATCAGCCTCTATGGGCTGTGGGTCCCGTCAGCAAGGAGGGCCGTGAGCTCCAAGAGCACGCAGGAGCCAGGGAGAGACCCTGCAGAGGAGAGAGGCCTCGGGAGCTCCTCAGGGACCTTGCCCCCCTTTTTGGCTTACGTTACTTTGAGGGGTTTCTGTTCCCTGCAACAAAATGAGCCAGACAAGCACACCCCTCAGCTCCCCTGAGCAGGAACCCCGGGAAAGTCAGCAGCGGCCCTGCCATCCCCCTGGTTCCACCCAGCCCCAGCCCAGGAGCGCCCTCGTGGCTGCAGGTCCAGGGTCCGCTCCCTGGTCCGTCTGCTTGCCTGCGGGACCTGGGCATCCCGACTCACCAGCATGCCCAGCTGTATGGCCAGCACGGCCACCCTGGCTTCCAGCTCCGGCTCCTGCTCAGCCTCCCGCAGTGCTCGGGCTCCGCGTGCGTGGCCCATGTGCCCCAGGCACACCTTGGCGACATCCAGCCGCTGGGTCTTCACACACATTCGTGCCATATTCTCCCAGACAGCCTCGCTGCGGCAGGGGACACAGCAGCTCCGTTAGCTTCCAGCCAGTGCCTCCGGCCCACCAAGATGAATGCCAGACAGCACAGGGGGACCCAGGCCCGACACACATCATCACCAGGAAGAGGGGATGTGGGAGCCTCACTGGCTTCAGCAACAGAGCAACGCAGCACACCAGGGACCACGCTCCCTCTCCGAGAAGAAAATAGGCAAGACACACGTGTTCCCTGGGTCTTTGTGGCTGGTGCGCTGCCTCCCACGGCTCCCGGCCCCCGAGGGGCCCTGGGACCCGCTCCTGACACCAGCTTCCCTCCAACATTTCCCCCGTGTCGGTGGGGATGGGCTCTGTCAGGAGATGAAGGGTTTTCCGGGTAGGCTGCCAGCTCTCATCCCCTCCCCTGCTTTAGTCAGTCCGTCTGCTAAGCAAACACTCTCTTCTTGTCACCACCCACTCAACCCACGGGTGGGTCACGGGTGCCTCCCTTCCCAGAGCTGAGCTCCTAGCAGGCTGCCCTCCAGCCAGGGAGCTCTCACCCCACCGGCTGCAGTGGCAGAGGAGCAGGGGTCTTGGAGTGTCCCAGCGCCTCCCTCAGGAGCACACTGAGTCTGGGCAGTGGGATGTGGGGTGCCAACCCTGGCTCTGGAGAGCAGGATGCTCAGTGCAGGGTCCCGATGGGCCCGCAGACCAAGCTGACTATGTGCAGATCCCATGAGCCGCCCTGCACACCCCCAGGCCTCCTGTTCTCTCATGCCCACGAGCCCCGAGGACTTTCATGCAGCTCCAGGGAGCAGATCAGGGTGCACCAGCGAGCCAGCCTGTCAGAGCAAAGGCTCAGCGGGCACGCAGGCTTCCTTCCACGTTGTAAGGTTTCTAGCATGTTCTCTCCCTCTGATGCTGACCTGGGGCTCCTGACCCACCTCCCTTGGCAGGTCAGCTGGAAATGACCTCGGACCTGGGATGGCCACCCCTCAGAAATGGCGCTCCACAAAACTCAAGTGTCCCAGGGGGGCCGGGCGGGAGGACGCTCTCTGGCCCATCCTCATGGGCCCCTGGGCCCACCGCCTTGCGCGGCCCACCTTAAGCTCAGACTGGGGCCCCTTCCAAACAGACAGCAGGGTGTGAGCTCTGTGCAGCGAAGGCAAAGGAAACAAGTGTGCTTCTGCACCATCTCAGCCACTGTGCGGACTTCTTCCTAGTGTGAAACCTGCAGTCCCATGCACACATGTACACGCTGACACACCCGTGTACCCGCACACGCTTGTACATGTCCCAGACACTCAGGCACAGATATACATGCTCACGGGCAGACTCACACAGAGAAAACCCCAAGGAAATAGCCTTGTGGGTCTGGGGACCAGGCCCCTCCCCTTGCCATCATGGCTGCTCCATCTGAGGCCCCGCAGATGAAGCTAGGGAGCCCCTGGAGGAGGCGGGTTGGGTCTGCTGCTCCCAACCTGGCCAAGGAACCCTAGAGGGACTTAGGGGACTCTGCTCGAGGGCGTAGGACGAGCTGCCTCCCAGAGCACAGCCCACTGTGCTGGGGAATGAGGGGATGCTCTCGGCGTACAGCGCCGGGCTTGTAGACTCAATGTTGGGGCCCCTCCCTGACGGCCTTACCTGTGAAGAGCCCGAGGACAGACAGGAAAGGCAGGGCTCCACCCACTATGGGCCGTGGCTGGGGCCCTGGGTGACCCTCATTTCAGGTTCCCCAACATGAATCAAATCAGGGCAAAAGGAGCTCCTGAGAGA
Source organism: Equus quagga (assembly GCF_021613505.1). Classification (NCBI taxonomy): domain Eukaryota; kingdom Metazoa; phylum Chordata; class Mammalia; order Perissodactyla; family Equidae; genus Equus; species Equus quagga. The sequence goes on from NC_060273.1 coordinate 1,393,220, forward strand.
GGACGCACTGGGACCGAGGTGGGCGCTGGTCCGGTGGGATGGACCTCACTATGGGCGTCTGTGGTCAGAATGCTATGCAGCCAGGTGCCCTTTCCCACAAGCAAACATATACTTCAGTGTGTTTTTGGTTTTATCTGGGTCCTGCCAGAACTCTTTTTAATCCGCTAGATATGGCTACCAAGGGTGGGATGAAAGTGCAAGGGTGTCTGGCATATTTTAGCCACAACTGGCCCCAGGTGGCACGGCCCGTAGGAAGTGAGGCCTGGGGAGAGGGGCCATGTGGGCACTGTGCACGTCTGTTGGGGCTCGATCCCCTTTGATGACCTCACACTAGGGCTACCCAGAGCACCAAGGAGTACACGTCAGTAAGTAATTTCTTGGACATGAGCCGCTGGTGGACTTCACGATACGTCAAGGTCACTGTGCGAGACCATCCCCTTCTTCCTCAAGGAGACCCTTGGCTTCCGGGTTCACATCATTAACTGGCTGAGAGAGCAGAAGCTTTAGAAGCCCCACTCAGCTCAGCGAGCCTGCAGCTCCGTCTGAGTCAGGCCCTTCCGCCCCTCGTCCCCCCGGCGCTTCAGCCAAGAAACCACCTTCTCTGCATTCAAACCCCCTTCCTCACAACAAGCGGGAGACCAGAGCTCATCTTTCTCCTGGTCTGAGGCGCTGGTGGAAACGTGCGCTGAAGCGCCCCTGGGTGCAAACCCAGTTGTCTGTAAGCACATGTCTGTTAGCAGCTGGGATGCTGCCCTGCTGAGGTGGGGGCTCCCTGGGCCCCCCAGGGTCTTGGGGGCAGACAGACCCAGTGACTGAGGGCACTCCAAGATACTGCTAGTTCTAGAAATGACAGCTAGTGACAACACAGAGTCCAGTGGTGAAATCTGGACTCTCAGGACACTCTGTTCTCACCCCACAGCTTCTAGTCAATTTTACACAACTTCTCTCGTTTCATCTACAGAACTGATGGAAAGTCATCACCACGCCTCAGAGAATTCTCATTTCCCTGACCCTTCCACTGTCACACATTTTTTTTTTTTTTGCAGAAGAATAGCCCTGAGCTAACATCCGTGCCCATCTTCCTCTACTTTATACGTGGGACGCCTGTCACAGCATGGCTTGATAAGTGATGCGTAGGTCCACGCCTGGGATTTGAACGAGCGAACCCCAGGCCGCTGAAGCAGGGCACGAACTTGACCGCTGCGCCACTGGGCTGGCCCCCACACATTGTTTTAAACACACCTCATGCTTTCAAGGTGCAGCCCCAGAGCAGGCGTGGGTGGCCTGGGTGGAGGGTGGTGGTCCGGGGCTTGGAGCCACCCGTCTTCTAGGTCAGTGGCACGAGTGGGTAAGGAGCAAGGTGCTGGTGAGACACAAGGGCTTTATATTCTTTCCAAATGATTTCAAGTGATTGGAACATTCTTTAAACTACCCTGTGCCTCATTTATATGGTGACTGACAAATAATAATGTACAACTGAGATTTCACAATGTTATAAGCTACTATGAGCTCAATAAAAAAAAAAACAAAAAACCTGTGCCTGAGAGTCTAAGAGACCAGGTGTGAGGGTGTGGTGAGGGCAGGGGGGGCCTCTTCTGTCTCCTCTTCGCCCGCCCTCCCCTCTGCTTTGTCTTGAAAACAAACTGGCTGATACCTGCACCCAATTCAGGTGGAAAACAACCCGGAAACCACGGCTCAGAATCTTCCCTGGGCGCAGAGCAGGGCCACTCTCTCTCCCGTGCCCATGGCTGTGCGTGCCTCCAGGCCAGCAGCAAGCTGCTCTTGAGGGCGGGGGCCAGGGGCCTGGGGACCTGACTCGGGTTTGTTGTGCCTTTCTAGGTTAAAACTGTCTGGCATGCATGCTGTGTTCACCTACTCGACCCCAAAGTATTCTGTCCACCAGGTCACTGAAACGCCCGGCTATTTCCACATGGCCCTCCGTCTGGGGAATTAAGTCTCTGCCAAGTGGGGGCTTGGAAAAGCAGGCGCTGGAAGTGCAGCCAACGGCCAGCAGACGGAAGCTGGGAAGGCCCGTCCCCCCTGGGCTGAGGCTGCCTGCTCCCCACCCAGCTGAACACAGGACTGCTGAAGAGTCTAGACCCAAAGGGCTAGCCACGTTCTCGGCTGGCCTCCGCGTTCCGGCCGCCAGCATGGTCTCAGCACAGTGCACAGCTCCTGATGCTGTCTCCGTGGGCAGCTTTACCTCTAGCGCGGAGTTCTGGGGTTTGTGCAGCCTACATAAACTCCAAGAAGTAAACACCCGCCTGGCCCCCATGCACGTCTTGAGAGTTTCCTGTCATCCGGGAGTCTGTGCACAGCGCTCACAGCTGCACTTCATCAGCTCTGAGAGGCACATGAGGCAGCTGAGGCTGGCCTGCAAACGGCCCCATTTTCTGGAAAGCCTTGTGCTGGGAGAAGCTGCCGGAACCAGCCCCAGAGGCCCTCTTCCCGGGCCTGCTCTGTGGGGACCCTGCAGTCAGAGCAGTGACTGGAGGGTGAACAACTCCATGTTCTCCCAGGCGGCAGCCACGCTGTTGCTCAGTCTCCCACTTGTCCGCTCCAAGAGCCACTCCTGTTTGTCTGCGGGCCGGCATGGGAGGCACCCGCGGGCACCGCAGCTGGACCCCGAGACGGCACTGAAGACACGGAATGCAGAACAGGAGGGGCCCCCTTGGTGATTCAGGGAGCCCGCGGCCTAGCTTCCATTCCCCTCGTGGGCCCCCAGGGTCACAGGGATGGATGGGGTGCCTCTGAGGACAGGGTCACTCCTAACTCAGGTTCTGCTCCCAGGCCTGCCGCCATCGCCCCCAGCTTCCCACTCTGCCATGAGCTGGAATCTGGCGGGATGGCTCAGTGTGTGGGACCTGATGGCCTGCAAGAGCCCCCAAAGGCTTCCTGGTGCCCCCAGGAGACTGTAACAAGGAGGACTCAGTGGGTGGCCTGGCCCTCTCCTGGCCCAGCCTGGGAAGAGCTAGATGGAGCTGGCCCAGGGCTCCTCCTGGGACAAGTAAAGCAGGCACTCCGGTTTCTGAAACCCTGTGCTTGCTTCTTATCGGAAGTTAGCCATTTAAAGACTACCTAAGGATAGGTGATTTAAATAAATGAGGGAAACTGACCCTCTTCTAAGGGAAACTTCTGGGAAAACTTCCTTTTCAAGGCGATCCACTGCATGGTGTGCTTAGGAACACTGAGTGCTTGAAGCACTTGCCCTAGTCCTCCTCAGAGAAGGGGCAGGTCTTCCGAGCGGAGGCGCGCAGAGGAGCGCAGAGGTGCGGGGAGAGAGACAGCACGCCGGCCCCTCCCCACCCAGTCCCTGTTGCATGACCACAGGGACGCGGAGTGAGAAACAGGAGAGCAGGACAGCACCTCTTCTTTTGGCACAAGCCAAGGAAGGAGGGAAAGTAGGAGGAACTCCGCTGGCGCATCTGCTACTAACTCTGGTGGGAAAAATCCTAAAATAGGTAAAATCCCCAGGGAACTGATGGACAGACGTTTCTTGGAACCCACGATTCTCCAACGGCCCCTGCCTTTTGGGAATGTGACCCTGGCGTGGGAGCCTCGCCTGCGAGCGGCAGTGCAGGGCCCCTGCAGACATGCGATCAACAGCAATGGGGGCGGGGCTTCCAGGGCTGGCCGGGACCCTGATTGGTGTCCACACAGGTTGGGAACTCTGGAGCTCCAGGAGCCAGAGAAGCCGACCTGGAGAGGGCTGAGACCAGACCAGTTCCACTCGGCTCTTCAGATTGCGGTCATCTCATTATCTCCGTGACCTGGGCAAGTTGTGTGACCTCTCTGAGCCTCAACTTCCTCTCCTGTAAATGAGGGTGCTCGTCCCTACACTTTGGGGGACATGGTGATGACGATGGGGCAATGTGTGAAGACAGCCAACAGTCAAGAGGCACATGCTGCTCCTACACAGAGCCCAAGGGGGGAAAACTTCACAAGGTCTTGGGCACGTGTGCTTAGAACGTGGCACACATGTGCCTTTTTATTCATTCACATCCGCTTTGGGGCCCTGGCTGGGTCAGAGGCCCTGTGCTTGGTGTGGAGGCTCCAGAGGTGGTGCCATAGATCCTCACACTGGGTTAGGCTCCTGGCGCAGAAGAGTCAGAGCAGAGCAGATGAAGATCTCTCCAAGTTCCCAGCAGCTTAAGGGGTTTGTCCAATGTCCAACAGTGCACTGAAGTGATGGACCTGCTCCCTTATCAGCTGTGCCAATCAACATTCCTGTCAGCAGCAAACACAGTCCGGGCCAGAAACCACATTCCCTCTGCCTTCAGGCCTTGCTGGGCGCCCTGCACGGCACATCCAGACCTCCACCTTCTCGTACCTCAAGGATGACGCCCTGGTCTGGCGGTTCTCCAAGTGAGGGCCCCCAACCCACCAGATCTGGGCAGCAAGTGGGTCTCAGCCAGGAAGTGAAGGCCTGTCTAAGGGGACCTCTCCACCATGCTCGGCACCTCTCTGCTGCCCTCCCCTCTCAGCGATTCCCTCTGTTGTGTCTCCAGGTCTACAGCAAAATCCCTGTGACAAGGACAGGCCCCGGCGCATCGTGGACTGGCGGTACCTTTGTGCTGGAAGGATGACCGGAAAGCTGGGTGGACACTCAGTCCCCAGCACCCTGCCCGCCCTGCGCTGTGTGTGGCTGTCCCCAGGCCTGGGGCCCGGTGCAGGAGCTTGCCTGCAGGGCTGTTGGCAGCACCTGCCTTTGCAGCTGCTCCTCGGTACCTGAGCGCCAGGCTGGCCCAGTCCAAGACAGACAGCTGGGACTACGGGTGTGTTCTGGGCCGGCATCCCTGGCCTTCCCTTTCGGAAAGGAAGGTGGGGAGGGGGAGGGGAGCGGGGTCCCAGAGCAGGACTTCAGAAGGCCCCCTGCCTTTCCTATCAGGAAACACATCCTGTTAGTGTCTGGCTGCTGTGGCCAGGCTGCTATTTGTTGCAGTTGGCTACGCCCTCCAGCTCACCAAAAACAGCCTCAAAAACAACCATTTCCTCTCTGCTGAGAGACAGGGAGAAAACGCACGCGCACGCACACGCACTCTCTCTCTCTCTCTCTCTCTCACACACACACACACACACACACACACACTTCCCTGCAGCAGGCTCTCTGCTTTCCAGGACCGGCTGTTTCGTGGCGGAGGCACCGGGTAGGGGCTCAGGCAGCTGAGAGGCCGCTGCACGCGCACTGCTCCCGCGGCCCTGCCCAGAGCCAGGCTCCCGTGCTGGTTCCGCTCTGAGCCAGCTGGACCTCAGGAGCGAGGCCCAGGCCGACTCCCACGTGGCCACCTGCCTCTTGAGTTGCTTTCTGTTTTCCCCGCAAAGGGGAGAGAAGAGGCTTCGAAGCCTCCCTTGGCCTCCGAGTCCGAGGAAGACGGCGCACCCACGACTCTGGACTCCCGGTGGTGCCCCGGCTTCCTCCCTGGGATGGGCCGAGCAGCCGGCTGCAGCTCAGGCCGGGCCCTGCTCCAGGTGCAGGAAGGAGGGTAAAGAGGGCCGTGAGGAGGGCTCACCTGCACCTGCCGCATGGGCCTTCCCGACGCCTCCAAGAATGAGCGGTGATGTCCTCTAGCCACCCCTAGCAGCGTCTCGGTTCTCCCCTGCGCAGCAGCTGACCAGGACTGGGACTTTCTCTACAACAAGCGGACGGCACCCGCAGTCCGGGATGACTGTCCAGAAACTGGTGGCCACGGCCGTGCTGGTGGCCCTCGTCTCTCTCGTCCTCAACAACGCAGCGGCCTTCACCCCCAACTGGGTGTACCAGACACTGGAGGATGGGCGCAAGCGGAGCGTGGGGCTGTGGAAGTCCTGCTGGCTGGTGGACAGGGCCCGGGGCGCGCCGAGCCCTGGGGCCAGGCCGGGGCAGGCAGAGGCGCGGGAGTGCGAGGCCCTGGGCTGGGGCTCCGAGGCAGCAGGCTTCCAGGAGTCCCGAGGCACCGTCAAACGTAAGTCTGCTTATTTTTCCGTTTCCTTTAGAGCAGTTGGGGGCCCATATGGCGTGCGTTTGCTGACGGGTGAGGGGGATCTGCTCTGAGGGGTGACACTGGCCCTCGGTTTGGAACCCAGGCAAGCCCCGAGCTCCACACCCACCCTCCACCGGTGAGCCACAGGCGCTTGCCAGTTCTGCTCAGCCCAGACCCGCCTGCGGCTCCTTTATAACAGAGAACTCCTCTCGTCCAGGAGTGGGGCTTCTTCTCTGCCATTAAGCATTGCTAACCAAATCAAAGACAATACTGTTTTCTTGGTGGAAATAACGATCGTTAATGAGTACAATAAATAAGCAGCTGTAAAACACGCGCTGAGTTCTGACTTCATTCCACGGTCGTCAGGGCGAAGGCTGAGAGCACGGAGGAAGACCTGCTGGGGAGTGGCTGTAGGGGGGGTCGTCGGGAAGGGGACGGGGAGATGGCCCTGCTGTGGAGGGCAGGAGGGCTCCAGCGCCGTCTCAGGAGGGCAGCCCCTTGCTCCCTCCGCCCGCGGGCCTGGCCAGGTCCTGCTGGGTCACGTCGCGGCACTGGCACCCTGTCTCTTGACTGCTCTGCAAGCTGGGAACTTGACTTTGGAAGCGGGGTCAGGTTTGAGTGGACAGGAGGGAAGGTTCATAAGGATGAAGATGCCTGTCATCAAATGTGTCATCTAAGCGGTCATGGGACCCATAGGCACAGGCCTCCCCATGACGACCCTTCAGAAGTGCTGACGGGGTCTAACTCGCAGGTCGGTGTCTCTGGTTCCTGAGGCCCCACGCAGCTCTGAGGAGGCGTGGGGCTCTGGTCTAGCCTTTGCCAGATGCTTTCCGAGCGGGTCCCAAGTCCTCAAGAACAGGTGTGTGAATGTCCCCAACATGCTGTTCCTTCGAGGGAACCCGGGGTGGGGGATGTTGTCCCCACTTTACAGGCAAAGAAACTGAGGCTGCAGGAGGCACGTGGTTCGGCTAAGGCCCTTGGGGGGCTGCAACCCCGACCTGACCACTCAGAGCCCTCACCGTGCAGCCTGAGGGGCTCTGCCGTCAAGGAGTGGCTGTGACTGCCAGCCCCCTCGTCTCCTTTGCAAGCAGGGAGTGACAACTCGTCTTTAAAAGATCAAAGTGCATGAATGATTTCAAAATTCCCTATGAGTTCTCAGAACTCAGGGGCCTCTGGGAAGCTGGACAAATGGAGCTGAACTTGGGCCTCTGTGTGACTTGCTGGTGGACGGCGGTCGGTCCTTCTAGGTTTGGGGATTGTCCTGGGGAGCAATGAAAGCCAGCAACCCTGGTTCTAGTGTGGACTCTGTGTGACTCACATGATCCTCCCGGTGCACACCATGTGCTCCCACAGAGCAATCCCAATCCAGGGGGCCCCAAACTAGCCCAGCCCTGCCAAAGCCCCCATCACCACACAGGTGTCCTCGCCGGGCATCCAGTCTCAGGCCAGGAGGACACAGGGCCTGGGATGGGCTCTGCCTCCATACCCCCCACAGCCAGCCCTCATGGCCTCCCTCCTACCCTGCCACGTGTCCTGAGTGGCCCCCACGCATCTCCCCCAGCTCGTTTGCTGTCCTTCCCTGACCACCCGACAAGCTCCTTGAACAACTTTAAAAATACTCTCTCATTGTTAATATGGCATTTGCATCCACTGACACTTAATAAATCTCTGAGCATCAAATATTTGTCCAAAAGCAAGGGAAACATCCACAGAAGCTTCTCGCAAGACTGAATTGAGGAAAAGGAGCACACAGTAATTCCGGTGCTGACAAACCTCTCACCAACTCCATGCGACTGAACACGACGTGAACAAGGAGAGCAAGTCAGCAGCCTCTGAGGAACTGTGATTCTAATGTGCTTGCTGTCCCTGCTGGTCCCGAGCTGGGGGCTCCCAGTGCCTTGTTTGTAGGCTCACCGTCTGCCGCTGCCTTAGATCAAACTGGCACCCAGTCTTGATAACTCTCATGCAAAATCCTAGCCCACGCTTAGCCCCAACCAGCTGGGAGCAGAGACTGGGGGGAGGGAGCAAGGAGACCTTGGATGACGCCGCTTCGCGCAGCACTGAACACCTTCCACGTCACCCAGCTGTCACTCTGCAAAATCACCTCAGTCTGTGATGGGGCACGTGTGTCCAGGTTGCAGGGCTGACAGCGAGGGGGGTGAGATGTCACTTGTCACACGTCGCTCATTCGGCTTCGCCTGAGAGCCAGGCGGTCCTGGAGATTCCAGATGTGGCGTCAGGCAGCCAGGGGTAGTGGCCTGGGGACAGCCAACACGCTCCTGCTAGTTGTGCGCAAGGTCCTGGCAACGCCCCATGGAGCTCAGAGTCGGAGCCACTCTGTGTTCATGGTGGCAAACACACCAGGGGCCAGCACCTATATCTGAACTCTGGTCAGGGGCGTCCGTGCTGCTGGGGCATGGGCATGGGGGCTGGTCTAGGTCTGCCAGCTGCCCCCATACCGTGCTGGTCCTGTCCTGGAGGATGGGGAGGATCTCCCCATCCACTGGCTCGCTGGGCAGCGTGGGGCGACGGTGACTTTTATTACTGATCAGGCAGCTCTTTCCCCGCTCTGAGGAGGTCTACGGGGACTCAGGGGCCATGAGGTCCGCCTCTGGAGAGCCCGCACACCTAAGTCCAGGGTCAGCCTGACTCTTGGGTCCTTGTCTTCTGTGTCATTCTTCATCCTTCCATATTTCATGCATTCTGTCAGGCACCCTAAGCTCTTCTTCTGAAGTAAGGTGGGACACGAATAAACATTTAATTAAATCTTCGGCTGGCTGGAGGCCCCGCCCCTGCCCTCAGGTGACTGGTGCTCTCTGGACCAGGTGGGTGACCGGAGCCTCACTGGAAAGGCAGGCTGGGAGGGCCTTTGGGCTGGGGACTCAAAAGTGTGCATCACATCCTGCTCGCCAGAAGACATTCGCGCCACATTCTCACTAGGCTCCTTAAATTCCAGAGGCTGCTGCCCAGGCTGTGTACACAGATAGTATGAGAAGCCACAGAATACCTGGGCCTGGTGGATGGCAGCCAGGACAGGTCCCCTCTGGGCAGCTGGGATGGGGGCATGTCTCTTCTCTCAGGAAGGGTGACAGGTCTGTGGGCAGTCACTGTTTCATCCTTTATATCCTCTTGAGATCTTTGATGCCATGGACCCATGAGGACTTGGTGACTTGGGCAGAGGCCCTTGTTTGGTGGCTTGTGAAGTGCGGACACCACGAGGAGCCGCTGCCACGGTGTGTGGCACTGGGCGGTATGCTCAGAGCCACCAAGGACAGAGAGCTGGACAGAGGAGGACAACAGAGGGAGGACAGGGCAGCGGGGCCCACGTGAGGCAGGAGAGGTCCGAGTTGCCTGCATTCTGTTCCTGGCTCACGAGAGCCTCGGTCATGTGGCCTCACGGCACCAACGTGTACCCTGTGGCCATCCCCTGGCGCATGAGTCCACCACAGGCCACTCCCCTCCAGGGCCAGCCCATTCATTCAAGTCTTTCCTTGTCTGCAAGGCTGAGCTTGGGAAACTGGACAGACCTTCCTGGGCCTGGCTACGAATCGGAGCAGTCTGCTCTCTCGCGCTAGTAATATCCGTCATGTTTTAATAGCCCTCGTCTCTGAGGTCACTCCAACCTCCCAAATTCCACGATCTTTTAGAATAGCAGAGCCTGCTCTATGGTTGTTTAAATGGGAAAAATACTTGCAAAGAAAATTAAGTGTAAAGACAGAAAAGCATATGAAGAACAGCGGCCTCCACGGGAAAGCCAGCAGTTCCCGGAGCACATGGGAAGGAACCGCCCAGAGCTCACGCATCCTGACAGGAAGACCAGTGTGGCCCCTGCATGCGTGTGCAGCCGTCGCTCAGGGCTGGCCGTGCCTTCAGGTGCCCTGTGAAGACTGCGTGAGCAGCCAGGAAAGTTCTGGCGAGTCAGCCTGAATCCTGGCTTCCAGCCCAAGCTGACGGCCACGCCGCCTCAGCCTCAGGGGGAGGTGAGAGGATCTAAGACCCGAGTGAGCGAGCACACGGTGTGCGTAGGGTCTGCCCCGTGCCCCCTCAATGCCACTCAAAGAGCACTGTTTCTGTTTCCTGACATTTGGGGCTTCCAGTCTCTGCTCCTTTGTCCACATCATTCTGGACCCAATGCTACACCAGTGCCAAGAGCCCCCCACGCACCAGGCCCAGCCACGCTGCACCGTGAGGGCCCCCAGGACCTCCCCGACACTACCCTCTCATCTCCTGGCATTTTAAAGGGTAGACAGGAGTGTCAGGGTTTCTAGCGATCGCAGTCATGTTTTTGGGGTACCTTGGAAGACTCGGGCAGTGAAGCCCAACAGGGAGTGTGCTGGGCCTGTGAGAAAAGGGAGTGAGAGAACACGAGCTGCAGCACTGAGCTCGTCTATGCCATCGAGCCAGGGCAAAGGCAGCCGTCGTGACTCAGGAAGGTCAAAGAGGACAGTCGGCGGTGACTGTCATCGTCGAGTAACTCGCCCTCTCCTCTCTCCTTCGCTCCCTCTCTGTCTCCTTCCAGAAGCCCTCTTGCCTCTTTGCCCTCAGGGCTGCTCTGACTTCCCAGCAGCCAAGGCCTCTGCACTCTACAGTCGTGCCAGAGTCCACGCTGGCCTCAGAGCTGGCAGTGCCACCCCCAGGCCGGACCAGGCACGTCGGGAAAGGCCTGGGATCCGGGAAGGGTGAGATCCTCCAAGCTCCGAACGACAGGAGGAAGCAGCTGAGACACAGTGGGGAAGAGGAGCTGACCCTCCATGGCAGGAAGTGGCATAACGCTGCCATTTGACTCCGGACTCCATGAGTGCTAAATATAAACTCTGCCCGCCTGCAGAGTGTGATTCCCAGACCACAGGAGCCTCAAGATGGGGGGGCAGGGCCAGCAGGCCAGTGGTCCCTACTCTGCCCCGGGGAGGCTGCTCCAACAGTCTGGAAGGACCTCAGGAAGGAGCCTGACTTCACAGGGGACGCGTTCCTGCGAAGTCTGTCCTCTGCTGCCCAACACGTGGGGAAGTCGCTTCTCCTCCACAGGCCTCACAATGGCACCAGTGCCGCCCCTCGCCCCCCACTTTGTGGTGCATCTACCAGACTGCTCTGTCCCCTTGGTCCTATGCACATACCCACTGTGCGCCTCCCTCTAGGACCAGGTGTGTATGAGGGAGCAGACAGCAAGGAGCCATGGAGAAAGGGTCCCCAAGACTCTGGGTGCAGAAAGGGAGGAGCTCCTGGAGGAGGGGAGCTGTCCCTGAGCAGCCTCGCCTGCACTGACCACCTGCTTTCTCTCCCTCTCTGCCCGTGCAGTGCAGTTTGACATGATGCGCGCCTGCAACCTGGTTGCCACAGCGGCGCTTGCTGCGGGCCAGCTCACCTTCGTCCTGGGGCTGACGGGCCTGCCCCTGATGTCGCCCGATTCCCAGTGCTGGGAGGAGGCCATGGCCGCTGCCTTCCAGCTGGCGAGTAAGTACCCCCACATCTCCGGGCATGCAGAGTGGCTGCGCCTTCAGCTCCGGTTGGGGACAGCAGGGCTTCTAATGTCACGGTGACCCCCATGGGTCATCCTCCTGCCCGACTTGTCGCCGTGGGCAGAAGCAAGACAGAAACAAACACATGGAAAGAGCGCTGAGGACACAATCAGGACTGGCCTTTGGGTCTCTGTGCTGGTGGGCTCCTGGCCTTTTCCATTTAAGAGGGCGCTGGCCCTCTGGGCCACAAGCTTGCTTTCCAAAGTCTTGGGTATCTGACATTTTCCTTGCCCCTCTGCAGCCGAGGTGTTGGGTGGCCTGGGTTCATGGTCCTTCCGCGAGGGTGCAGCAGCTGGGGGAGCAGTGAAGCAGCTTGCTGTGGGCAGAGGGGGAGAGCCCCCGACTGAGCTCCTGCCTCCACCGCCTTCCCAGCCAGCGGTGTGTGAATGCAGAGGTCGGGGCACACTCCTGGTTCCCAGACCGCCTCATCTGCACAATCCGAGATAAACACAGCTGCCTGGGACCCGCCCTCACGAGCAGAACAAAGTTGGAGAAATGCTGCTAGCACTTTAGACAGCCCGAGCGCACACACCCTGTCCTGGCTCCTACACAGGTGCACACACAGCACCATAACAAAAGACACAACTCCCTGTGTTGCCACATGAGCATGCTGGGGGGGCGGGGTGTGCGGGCGAGGCAAGGGAGCCTGCTTTGCCGCAGAGCACCAGGCCTTGGGCCATCAGTGAATGAGCCCCTCTGGAAAAATCTGGAAGCCACCAAGGCCTCTGGGGGTGACTAAGGGCCAAGTGGGACAGGGCACGAACACACCTGTAGTCCTGACAGGGTGAGTGGTGGTGTCATCGTAAACAACGAATGGAACTGTTGGCAACAGAAGCCATGAAGCTGTCTGTCCATCACCCCCAGGGAGTGGAGGGGCTTCTCTTCGGGTCTCCCCTCCACCACTGCTCCTTCACACTGGCTCGGGGTTTTAACAATCATGGAAACCTGGGAGAAGTTCAGGTTTTCTGCCTCCGAGGGGGGAAAAGTCAGACTGGTGGTCCTGTGGAGACAGACAGATGCAGTGGCCAGGGTGTAGGGCATCATTAGCCAACCCATCTGCCTCTCCTGCTCGGTGGGGAAGGGCAGCGTGTCCCAACATCGAAGGTGCAGTTCCAACAAGCCAGCAGGAGAAACAGCAGGAAGTCTGAAGTGAATCATTCTAGGAATAATGGATCCTGGCCCTTATCTTTCTGGAGAAACACAATTTCCAGAATGAGGCTGACAGAACGGCAGGTATTCATGTGCTGGAAAGCGCCCTGGGTGGGATCGGAAACGCCTCCTGTGACTTATTAATAGAAGGCGGTGTGGTCCTGGGCCAGTCACTCCCCAACAGCCAGGGCCAGCTTGGGGAGGGGGGCTGCCGAGGGCTGAGCCAGTAAAGTGTCCAGGAAAGAGCAGAGGGTTGGTGTCAAGGGAACTGGAACTGCATCTTGGCTCTGTCACTCACTATTGGCGTGAACTGGGGCTAATCCCCGATCCAATTCACTGCTCTAATTCACCCCTCAGTTTACCCAGCTTCACAATAGGGGAGGATGTCTGCCCCCACCTGGACTGACTCTGAGGATTAATGACGTGGGTGGGATGGGATCTCTGCCCACTTCCACCCCTGCCCTCCTCCATGACGGTGGGTAGAAACACGGACGTTCCAAATGACGTGACCTGTTTAGGGAAATGACCCATCTGCCGTCTTCGACTTTGGGGCCGAAAACCAGATGCGGCTTCCTTGGTCTTACTGAACTACCTGTCTCCACCATGTGGATTATCTCAAATTCCATCCCTTCAAGAAGGAAGTGGAAGATTCTGAAATAGTGACTGGAAAAGCTGGATTAAGAACAGATATTTTAGTGGCATTAAAGAAATGAAAGTAACAGTTCTTGATTTTGAAGATAACTTTCTAGCAGGATTGCGTTTCTTAAGAAATTTCTCTGAGACACTTAATTAGATTATTAGGAGAAATATTGTGGGTTTGGTATCAAAACTGACATCTTACTTCCTGTAAACTCTTATTTCAGAACAGGATAGTGTGGCTTCCAAATAACATATTTAAAAAAAAATCGAAATAGAGGGACGCCCCATCAGCTAAAATCAAGCTGTCCTGCAGCAACCCCGGGGGCACTGCCGAAGGTCTCCTAGGGGCCTGCCCTGGCGAGATGGGGGCTGGGGTCCTGTGCTCCTCTCCCGAGCATTTCCAGGCCAGCATACCTCTGGGAAGGCTGGACCAGCCTCTGTTCAAACAGTCAGACAGGTGGAGGCCGAGAGAAAAAGCCAGAAGCACCGAGCAGTAGCCCGTGGCATTACTGGATCGTTCCTCTTGCCTCCACAGGCCGCCTCTCCCCTTGGTGTCTGACCATCACCACCAATAAGTCTGTTTTGCCCAAAAAGGAAATGCATTTGGCCCTGTTTAGACTTGTTTCATTGACAAACAGTACAGAATGCAGCTATGTGCCTTTCTTCTATCATGCTGCTAATTTTAGAGGTAGGTTTTTTCCTGTGCTCCGGTCTGTTTTAAACAGTCAGGGAGAGACTGAAGGGCGCCAGGATATCCTGTCCCAGGAGGGGGAAATGCCTGCTAGTACCTGTTATGCAAGCGAACCTTGAGTCCCCGGTGCTGGGGCCAGAGGGTGGGCAGGGGGAGAAGATGCTAATAAAAGTAGGAGGGGAGGCTGGGAAATGATGGAACAAGTAAGAGACAGCAACATGCCAGGAGGGGCCCCGACGTGCCAGTGTGAGACCAGAGTCCCCGCTCATTCATTCATTCCAGTCATTTCTGGGCACCGGTCCAAGCTTGCACGACGCCCGGCTGGGTCTGTAAAGACCGTCCTCCGCCTCTCACAGCTGTGGCTCCAGAGGAGCCTGTGGCAGTGACATGAGAGAGGACTCTATGAAACTGCCTTTTTCTTATGGCAAACACATGAATATCAGCCATTTCACCTGGTTTACTCTATCATGTTCAAGGTACTACACGTAATAGTTTCCCATTTCTTTGCAGAATTTTCCGAGTGTAATTTTAATTTGCCTTAAAGTTGAAAAATTCCTTTCTGTCCCTGATTCCACCATACCCCATAAGCTGAACATCCCCGTGAAAATTCTGCAACTTCCCTGTGGTGAAAGCACTATGCACATTAGGGACCCCGAGCCTGAGGCTCCCGGGAGGTGGGGCAGGCTGGCGGCCTCCACTCGATGCATCGGGGGACGGTGCTGTCACCACAGGGCAGCTGTGCCGTCCCCTGCGCTATCTTCCCACCCTCTCCCTTCCTGCTCTCTCTTGCGGGTCTCCCAGTCGTAACCAGTACACGGTTGGAACAAACATCAGGCTTTTCTCTTCTCCTTCTGGATGCCCACTTGGGGGTGCCCAGAGCAGCCAGGCGTTCTGATGACAGATGACCAGCAGAGGCAAGAGGGGCTATAATGAGGACCTGCCAGCGTGGGGGCCGAAGGGCCGTCCCCCAGCCCCGGAGAGCAGCTGAGAGGCAAGGCCCTGCCTTGTTGGGTGTGAGGGCTCCCCAGACACAGCCTCACACCCGGCACAAGCCTCGTCTGGCTGACTCCAGACCTTTCCTCTCTCCTTCATTCTCTCACATCCTTCTTCTCACTGCCTCTCCTCTTTCGCGGCACCTCTGTTCTTTCACGTCAGTGGTCTCGCTGATGCGTGCAGAGAGGCATAGGCAGAAGAGGGAGAGGGGCTGTGAGTGGGGGTCAGAGGAAGTGACCTATGAAGGGCAAAAAGGTCAGTCCCAGCCTCTAACTACTGCAGACACCCTTGGACCCTGCAATAGATACCTGAGTGACATCTGGAGCAGAGAAGAAAGCCTCGGGTGAATTCTGCGGGCAACTTAGCCTGGCAGGCACCTTGGGGTGAGGTCCTTAGCTCTTGAGGGTTCCTAAGAAGGTGCGAGCTTTCTCGGGGGGCACCTGAGTGGAGAGCCTGGCTCTGGAGCAGACCACCTGCCTCCGCTTCTTGTCAGCCACGAGGCCCTGGAGGCATCGCTCCACCCGCTGTGCTCTTTACGCAGCAGGGAGAGCTCCTGTCAGCCTTCACGGCCGCAGCGAGGACTGGCATGCTGGCTTCAGTCACACCTGCTGCCATTTCTATTCTGACTTCCTACCACAGTCCTATTGGTTCACACAACAGTGAAAAGTCATCACTCCCCAGACACGTCCTTCGTGCTCTCCGGGCAGAACTGGAGGCTCTCCCCTGAGCCTGGTGTGAGTGCCAAAGCCCCGCCAGGCTCTCCCTTAGACCACCCCCATAGGCAAACTATCCTCCTCGGCAGAACACTGGTGGGCTCTGAAATTTCCTACGTGCGACCCTCCTCTGGCTCCTTGGGTGCTCGCAGTGGCCCCTGGGTCCTTGCTGTCAGGTCTGCAGGACTGACCAATGAAGTTTGGTCTGAAGCTGGCATTTTTAGGTGGGACAATCTAACGGTCATTCAGGGCTCTGTAATTGGGTCAAGCTGAGTCTCTGAAGGACAACTCCTTGGCTACTGCCCGGACCTCCTGGGCAGCACACTATCTAATGAAGTCCAGCCTGAGAGCACTACAGCCGCACATGCTGGGTCAGGCTGGTGACGTCGCTGGGGTTCCATGTGGCTCTCTGTCCCCCATCAGCGCTCACGTGGCACTTCCCTTGGGGTGTGAGGATCTGTGCACCCTATTCCTGAGAGCCCTGGGCTAGTAGGCTCTCCCCCTCGTCTTGGGAGCTGGCATTTTGCCCGATGATGCACTAGGGGACCTGGGGGCCAGGCTTCTCCTCTGCTCCCTCCTCTAAATGTCCCTCTCTCTGTCCCACTATTCATCAGAGTATGTATATGCCACCTCCGATCCTTTTTGGAAAATGCTGGTATATAAGCAAAAAAATCCTCTAGCATTGCATCAAGGATCCTAGAATTGGTGTCCTGGGCTGTGCCCATCTGTGTCAGTGACACCCAGCAACATTCTGAGAAAAAGCACAGTCGCCTCCACAAGGTCCAACATGGGGCTTTTAGACCAAGCAGCCTGCCGCCCTTTAAAAAGTGGCCACAAGGGGCCGGCCCCCTGGCATAGTGGGTAAGTTCAGTGCATTCGGCTTTGGTGGCCCGGGTTTGTGGGTTGCGATCCCAGGTGCAGACCTGCACCACTCCTCAGCCCTGCTGTGGCAGTGACCCATATAAAGTGGAGGAAGACTGGCACAGACGTTAGCTCAGGACTAACCTGCCTCGGCAAAAAAAAAAAAAAAAAAAAAAAGGTAGCCACTGGTTTACTAGCCACAAATTTATCATAACGCATTTTTATTGAAGTGTGCTACCCTCTCAAGTATCCATGGATTTCTTACTCTAACATCTGACATTATCCCTACTC